>NC_043006.1:8998008-9000508 GCF_006345805.1 Octopus sinensis | reverse complement strand
GTGCTGAGCTTCTGGAAATTCTATTAGTGACAGACCAAAGGTATTGGCTATTGTATTGAAAGCGTGGAATCTTTCGCGGTATCTATGATTCTCGAAATCATTTCCAAGCTTCTCCTGACAACCATGCATTTTTTGGGTTGCTAAGTAAATGATATATGTTTTAGATATGTCACATGCTGTAGACCTTCATTTAGGGAGAAACTTCAAAGAAAATCTCTATAAAAAAACAGGGGAAAACTTGGAACATTACATCTTCACTGTACGTATAACGTGTATGCATAATGAGATTTAACCACAAGTTTCTTTGTCATACATAGGTCAATGTAAATCACACTTATTCCCATGGTTTACTGTCAATGCCTACACCAACTAGCTGACATGAAGAATCATGCAATAATGGGCCAATTGGCTTATTGACTGGAATGCAGATGTGTTCAACCGTCGTGATCTTGATAATAATTATATATATACACAAACGCAACTTATACTCACACGTATACACAAGCCTATATATATATATATATATATATATATATATATATTATATATATATATATAATATATATATATGTAGAGAGAGTCAGTGGTATAAACGTACGTTGATTTCTATTTCGAAATAAATGTTGCGAAATCAATATATTCAGATGAACACATACGTATTCACAAGAATGTACATGTAGCTACACATTTATGAGTATTATTGGGTATTATATATTTGTAGTTATAATGTGCGGTTATTCCTATATATATATATATATATATATATATATATATATATATATGTGTATATTTATTTAATTATTTGCATGTGTCTATAAAAGTGTACGTCAGCATTAATCTGCATTGATTGACGCAATGGAGGATGTAGTGAGATCATAAAATGGAAAAAGAAGCCAAGGAAAAACGTCGAATAAACTGAAGGCAGTGGAGAAATACGTAAAAATAAATGGCGATATAGGGACAAATGAATTATTGTAAGGAAGAAGACGTGGAATGAAACAAAAGAACGCGAAGACGACAAACTAAAATATAAAACATCAAAGTGGGACAAACTGATGCCAAAAGAGAAAAGAATGTTTAAAACATACATTCGCAGATTTAAGCATAAAATGAAAACTGCAGTTGTTATTAGAAAGAAATAGGCAGCAGCGAGTAAAGTAACTACACGCTTGATCTGTGCATAATAATGCAACGATGTTTAAAAGGTGAAAGGTCGGATTATCTTAGGATAGAACAGCTTGTGGATCTGTAACACGTAATTGTAGGATCAATAAATTTCATGTGATCGACTTAGTACTATCCTTAAATATTGATCATTTGCTAGATGGTCATATACATAGAAGGAAGAATTATAATCGATAACTGGTCATTGGCATTTTTTCCAAAACTACATATAAATAAAATTTAATTCAGATGCAGCGCTATTCAGGTCTAGATATATGTAAGATACTTTTAAGAACTTACTCCGAGTATTAGTTTCTAGTTGTGCATATGAATATAGTTGGAATATTTTGGTCTTTGTATCGTGTTTTCGTTGTATAACTTTATTGGTAATTTTCATCTGACGGATACCATCTGCTTGCAAGCTTATCCTGTAAGATATAGTTATTCCTTTGAAATTACAGGGATTGCAATCCCATCCGATGTGTTCTGCTAGTTAGGAAACATATGTAGCTTGAATCTTATCTACTCCATTCTCTGAATTGGGATAGATATGTATGTATGCTTATACGCATTCATATAAATATGTATGCATGTATGTATATATGTATGTACGTATCTATCTACCTACCTACCAATGTGTATACGAATGTATGCATGTAAGTAGGTACGTATCTACCTACCTACGTATGTACCAATTTATGTATGTAGGCATATGTGTGCATACGTATGTATGCATGAATGTATGTATTCATGGATGCATGTACAAATGTGTATTATTGGAAATACATCCTCGGCAAGCAATTTGATAAGAAAAAGTTAGTTTCAAAATTGGTAGGAATATAGCGATTTATATCTGATTGTATTTAATAAGAGAAGGTAACATTTAAATCTTCAGAAATATGTAATATTTCAAACGAAAAATTATATCTTGTAGTGTTATTACGTTTAGAATTCTATTCTAACTGAAATACAGATTCTTAAAAGCTTTCGTAGAATATAATTAAATACCTTTCTGTCTCAAGTATTATATAACGGTACGATATGTCTTTTTTAAATGAAATTTCTCGTTACCTCATCACTCGTCTTGATGGAAATAGCATCAATTTCACCCGTATGATTACGCCTAAACCTATGAAATAAAATGGATATACTGAAAAGGTCCGCCCTGTATATAAAATAACATAGGATAGTCAGAACATGAAACCTCAGCAACAGTCACCAGTCTAATGTTCAATACTTTTTGGTTCTCACTTCGCACGATTTTTCTCAAGTGATTTGTTTACTATGACCTTCGAGGAAATATCAAAAAACTTCAACATTAAATTAGAGAATGCAC
>NC_043006.1:8988008-8993008 GCF_006345805.1 Octopus sinensis | reverse complement strand
AAATATACATCAGATCTTAATCAAAATCCGAAAAAAAATTCATTATGATTTGATCTGAGAAGTAAAATTACCTTCAAAGTAAGAATAGACGACATTCCATTTTAAACTATCTGGCACGAAAAGTGTGTATTAGATATGATGATGTAAGAACCGTCTAGAACATCTATATATAGTAACCAATTATATTGTTAACATTCTTGTACCGTTATACGAATAATATCGGAAATGAATATTTGGTGTAATATTCACTTGGGGTCAAATATATTATGTAAAAATAACAAGCAGAAGGACCTGGTGGTAAATATTTCGTTAAGGACCCGTTCTTATCTCGGTGTGAAATAACATTTTCCGACGGGATTTTTCGAGTGCATTCAACGTATCTGACCTCAAAACCCACCGCCAGTCTCTTTTTTTCTGGTCACAAAAGGAGTTTCGCGCGAAACTTTGCCGTGTTATTTTGCACACTTTCAAGGAATGGGACATCGAAATCACGCGTAAATGGCTCCACTTCCCAGAAAAGGAAAGATTTGGTTACTGTTTCCAGCATGCCCTGCTACGCCGTAACAGCTATTTGCGATAAAGGATCCGCCCATATTTCGCCGAGAAATAATATTTTTAACTTCTCCCACTTTCCTTTCGAGAAAAAAAAACGGCTTGTATCTGGTTTGGAGGTCAGATACTTTGAATGCACTAGCAAAAACCTGTGAAAAATATCATTTCACAGCGCGGTTCGAACGGGCCCTTTACGAAATGTTTATCCATGGTTATTTACTGATACACAAATACATCGGTACAGATTGTAAACAATGAAAGCAGTTCTAATAAGTTCTTTTGGTACCAGAAATCGTTACCACACGGTTATTTACCGGTAAATAAATACTGAGGAACATCGTTTATGTTTGACTCTTCAACATTCCCAACATTTTGTTAATATGTTGATATACACAAATACACCGGTACAGAAGATTGTAGGCAATGAAAGTTGCTGAAATATTTTTTCTTTTTGTTTTGGTACCAGATATCGTTATAACGGCAAACGCGAGACGGAATGGTAGAGAGAATGAAAAGAGAATGATAGAGTAAGAGATTGAAAGAGAGGAAGTACAATGAAAAGTTAAATAAGGAACTCGTCTCTCAGATATGGTACGAGTTTGTGCAAAAGTTTGCCCGTGAAAAGTGAACAGTCACAAAGATACTAAGAGAGAGAGGAAGGTAAACTGATAGATATGGATAGATAGCCACAGTTACTACGTCAGACATACATGTGTGCGTCTAGCTACCCGCGGTTGCTACGACAATACCGAAAATTGGCATTTAGAAACATTTTTAAAGAAGTTAATCTTATATAAAGCAATATAAGTTATTTTTGATAAAAATAATAAAATGAAGACCCTATTATGTATCGGAGGTCAAACTATTTATCCATCACGAGTATGGAACCAATTTGCAGAGGCGTTTTCGCGCGAAAAGAGCGCGCGCACACACACATACGTCTATATAATAGATATGCCTATTAAATTAGTGTAGAATGAGAGACAATCACACAGAAACCACACACACATATGTATTAATGTGTGTGTGTATATGTATTTATATATATATATATATATATATATAAATATATATATATATATATAGAAAGAGAGAGAGAGAGAGAGAGAGAAAGAAATAAAGAGAGAAGGAGATATATAGATAGATAGACACGGAATCATGTATATCTATATACATACATTATTCATATATTAACGTATGCACAAATACACATATATCTATATATGTATATGAGTGTATTTGTTTGTAAATGTGTATGAATTTATGTATGTATGTAGGCAGGTAGGTCGAAAGTTAGGTAGGTAGGTAGGTAGGTAGGTAGGTAGGTACGTAGATAGGTAGGTAGGTCGGTAGGTAGTGAGGAAGGTAGGTAGGTGGGTAGGTAGGTAGGTAGGTAGGTATTTAGGTAGGTAGGTAGGTATGTAGGTACGTAGGTAGCGTGACCGAACAAAACAAAACTGAAGCAAGTTGAAATTATTATAGAAAGACTGAGTTTGTACTTTTAGTGAATTCGGAGTGATTGGCGCATGTGAAACTGAACACAAAATGTAGAGACAAAAAAATTTATTGAAATTTATACTGCTGTATACGAATGACGATTTTCAGTTGTGTTTTCGAAATTTTGAAGTGCTTACGTTTTAATATAAAGTCACGTTCAATATTTTTTCGGGTATGGATTGTAGAGAGCCGTTACAAAGGAAGATTCTTATTATTCCTGGAATAAGCGTACATAATTATTCATTCAGCTAGATAACAGTGTTATCACTATATATATATAAAGTGACTATACAAAATAACCTGATATTAAAACATTCAAACCCATCAAAGAAAAAAATAAACGGTGTAAACTAAAAACTAGATTTACAAAATTGTTTAGTTCTTACGGGAACTGTTTTTAACGTAGGCGGAATGCACACAACTCACATTAATAATAAGGTTCTTAATTTTTCCAGTAGTTGTCAGGTTCAGAGGTTACAAATTTATACTTATATATTCATAATATTTTACGCATTGTGGCATATTCGGCACAGGCAAATTGTGAAGATACCATGCATGCCTGTATGTTCTGCTGGCGCCTAGCACTTTTGATTCGGTAGAAAATGACTTATAAATTTCCTTCAAGCTCCGGATATAACTGGATGTATTACTCTATTGCTCTACTAATGTGTTAAATATGTTGTTATGTCAAGAATCACAATACATGTTCGTATTTAAGCTCAGCATTTTGTGACTCGTTTTAAATGCAGAGACAAAGACCAGTTGTATTATTCCCACGTCAATACCCACTCAATGAATATAAGTTTACGATACATTGACTTATATAGTGATGTTTTTTCGATACACCTACATGTGAATCGATATACATTAAACCACGGAATGTTCCCAATACTGGCTTCAGTATTTCGGTCATAAATAAACATCATCACTAACCTAATTAGTGGAAATGTCTTACAAGTTTATACTCAAGTGTGACCCAGATAATGAGATCATTATAGGAAATTTAGAGAACAGAATAACATAAATGAATATAGATTATCGTTCTATACTGAGAGTTTTAAAATGCACTGCGAACGGCATCAATCAGTTCATACAATCTGACATGAAATAAATATTTGTTAACACCTACTACAATAATTCATTGGATTTCATTAAAATACAGCGCCACTGTATTTTAATCCTTATTTTCGTCTTCCACTTTTTTTTTAACGTTAAGTCGTATGCTGTCAACAAATCTGTTAAACTCAATGTATAAACATTTCAAGAGTAAACACTCTTTTCACTAACCAATTTAATAGGAGTAAAGTTCAATTGCGCTACTATTGAATCAGTGTATAACAATAAATCACATGCGTTTAAAGAATAGGTTTTTCTTGGAAACTCACGAGTGCACAACTCATAAAACAACCTTGCAATTATGAAGCGATAACAAGTGAAGTAGAATTCACTTCCAGAAAACTATATTTTAATGTTGTTCGTAACCATTATACAAGTATGCTGGAATGTAGATAATGCTACTTCAGTAACATTTCTTCCATGGGGGAACAAAACCAAAGTATAAAATTAAGTATGGATTTAAAAAATGGAACTGATACTAAAAGCCCAATGCAAAGTATATTAACGACAAATGTAAAGGGAATATAGCTGAAAGGTCACGCATATTGAAAACCCTAAATACATTTCCAAATTGTCTACATGGAATATCAAGCTTTGATGTCATACGAACATTTCATCAAAAATCTACAAGCAACTACGCGATCATGTTTTCCACTTTGAACCGGGCGCTGTGACTATAATAATCTATGTTCCCATTGAATAAAAGTGAAGTTACTCGAATAGGCGAGTGTGCACGTAAGTAAACTTTATGAACTCAGGAGCTCTATGTCTGTGTATATGGCTCCTGTAGAATCGCAGTTAAATGACTGACACAAGCAAAAGAATGAAAGAATATATATCTTTCTGCTTGTGTATGTGACCGTGATAAATTCTCAAAAACGATTCGTTCATGATTTGGATGTATTTCCTAACAGAGATTTTCGTTATATATGATATCGATTGCCGCTATCCAAAGTTGGGAAAATTTATCTAATTATTCCATATATATATAGTGCTTTAATAATTAAGTACCAACGAGGTCTAATATTATGTACTGCCTATTGAATCGCTGACCTACAAGTGAAAATGTCGATTTAATTCTTCATTTGCATTTTTTCTTCTTCTTTTTCTTTTACTCATAGATCACAATTCATTGAGTTTAACTCTGATCAAAGCTATTCTTCTCATGGCGATATAATAATTAATAAGCATAATGTATTTAATTCTATTTTATCTGATACACCGTTGTGATTTGATAGCTACTCGAGCAAAATGATGGTCATTTCTTCAATAGCTTAGACATTCGTATATTTGTAGATTTTATACTTATTTTTAGGAAAGTGCATTGCACTGACATGCCATGGATATCTCTGAATAAACAAATTTAGAAGTTTCCGTCATGATAATCACAATCATTACATTTATGCAAATGTGATTCATCAACTTGCTGTTGAAATGCAAAATAATCTTAATAATTGTTTACACTTACTCAAAACTCGCTGTTGACATAATTATCTTTACAAAAATGGCCACGTCAAAGATCCGAAGTCAATATACCGTAAAGCTTTCACTGCATTTCTGTTTTGTATAGTTTTATTCAGGTAGAAGAATTCTGTAAACGATTTACCTTTGTCCTAGTCTCCCACTTCGAAATAATACTATTTCATTATGCTGTTTTCCAACCTTGATGTCTCAATTCGAGGTCGATACTATAATAGTATATGTATTGATTGTGCACTATGGTCGAAGTCGTCGCGTAGCCCCCACCTCATATGATTATAGTAGAAGTAAAAAAAGGTACTAATGTATTTTGTTTTCATTTAATATTAATTCATTTAATTAGGGTCTCCACATAA
>NC_043006.1:8970508-8980508 GCF_006345805.1 Octopus sinensis | reverse complement strand
TCAATCGATACATTGGCAAGAATTTCTCCAATCAGCACATTCCGAACAATAATCAAAGCGACCAGAGGAACAAGGTAATATGTATCAATTCTCTAGCCCTCCCTATTATAATTTACAGCTACAATATTTTAACTGGACTCTAAATAAGCTAATCAAAATAAACAAGAAAACAAGAAAAATAATGACAGTATTTAGGATGCGCCATCCAAAGTCTGACAGAAAGGTTATATACACAACGTATGAAATGTGGAAAACTATTACGAAATAACCATCATAGAACTATCGAAATACCTTGAGAAGCAAGGTAAACTAATACAAATAGCCACAAAACACGAACAAAGCAAAACAAAACTGTTTTCAGTTTTTAATGAAGCTGACAAATACTAAAAAGTAATCATAGTATCCAACAACTATGAAGAAACGGAAGGAACAACAAAATCTCTAAAACAACTAAAACTGGAACAGCAATTGATCATTATAAAATGATAGCAAGAAAATCCCGTTCATAGCAAATACTTGGTTAAATTAAACAGAAAAGAAACAGACAGGAGTGGCTGTGTGGTAAGTAGCTTGCTAACCAACCACATGGTTCCGGGTTCAGTCCCACTGCGTGGCATCTTGGGCAAGTGTTTCTGCTATATCCCCGGGTCGACCAATGCCTTGTGAGTGGATTTGGTAGACGGAAACTGAAAGAAGATTGTCGTATATATGTATATATATATATATATATATATATTATATATATATATATATATATATATGTATGTGTGTGTTTGTCCCCCTAGCATTGCTTGACAACTGATGCTGGTGTGTTTATGTCCCCGCTACTTAGCGGTTCGGCAAAAGAGACCGATAGAATAAGTACTGGGCTTACAAAAAAAAAAGAATAAGTCCCGGGGTCGATTTGCTCGATTAAAGGCGGTGCTCCAGCATGGCCGCAGTCAAATGACTGAAACAAGTAAAAGAGTAATCTGCTGGGGTTTTTTTGTTGTTTTTTCTTCCACTAGAATTGCATCTGATCTTCGCGCCAGTCCCATTCTCTCTTGCCACACGAATTATGTCCAACTGTCTGCACTCATCATTTCATACACAACATATTGTGACGTGCATGCAATGACTGGCATTCATTCCCTGCACAATTTCCCCCCTGTTGCCATCAAATCTGGAAGGGCTTGCGTACGTTACCAGTAGGAACAGTCGGTCGAAGATAGAGTAATTAAAATGTGTAGTTCTCCAACTTTCATTCGTGAATTTCTATACTTGTGTTTTGTATTTTGTGACATCTTTAATCCTGCAAACACAGACACACAAACATACATACATACACACACACAGACGCACAAACATACATACACACACACACAGACGCACAAACATACATACACACATACATACACACACACACACAGACGCACAAACATACATACACACAAACAGACGCACAAACATACATACACACATACATACACACACACACAGACGCACAAACATACATACACACACACACACACACACACTCTCTCTCTCACTCACATACACACACACACACA
Organism: Octopus sinensis; assembly: GCF_006345805.1. Classification (NCBI taxonomy): domain Eukaryota; kingdom Metazoa; phylum Mollusca; class Cephalopoda; order Octopoda; family Octopodidae; genus Octopus; species Octopus sinensis. The sequence continues at coordinate 8,978,958 of NC_043006.1, read as the reverse complement.
TATATATACATATATATATACGACGGGCGTCTTTCAGTTTCCGTCTACCAAATCCACTCACAAGGCTTTGGTCGGCCCGAGGCTATAGCAGAAGACACTTGCCCAAGTTGCCACGTAGAGGGACTGAACCCAAAACCATGTGGTTGGTAAGCAAGCTACCTACCACACAGCTACTCCTGCGCATATTGATATTTTGTGCTGAATCTTGGACAAAATGAACGAATGTTGCGGTGGTTGTGCATTCGTTAAATATTAATTTAAGATTATTTTTGTAATTTTTATTCAATTTAATCTAGTTTAAGCTCACGAGCTGTGGCCATGCTGGGGTAAACAGTTATAGATATTGATGTCATTTGAACTATACAGTATCAAGTCTAACACGTTGCACAATTTAAACTTTTACGTCATAAATTCTGACATGTTACTGCAGCTTCTATCAATGATAATAAATGATGGAAATAAAGTTGAGCTATATTGCAGTGAACAGGAATGAGCACATAATGCAATATTACATTAAATACAATAGTGTTAATATATTTAAATGATGTAACCCGGGAATCAATACGACCTGTTAACGATAATGTAGTCAAAAGCATTATAACCTTTATAGAAGTGTAGTAGTAAGGGGGATATACCTATTTCTTTACTACCCACAAGGGGCTAAACACAAAGAGGACAAACAAGGACAGACAAACGGATTAAGTCGATTACATCGATCCCAGTGCGTAAACTGGTACTTATTTAATCGATCTCAAAGGATGAAAGGCAAAGTCGATCTCGGCGGAATTTGAACTCAGAACGTAACGGCAGACGAAATACTTATTTCTTTATTACCCACAAGGGGACAAACAGAGAGGGGACAAACAAGGACAGACAAACGGTTCAAGTCGATTATATCGGCCCCAGTGCGTAACTGGTACTTATTTTATCCATCCCGAAAGGATGAAAGGCAAAGTCGACCTCGGTGGAATTTGAACTCAGAACGTAGTGGCAGACGAAATGCCGTCAAGCATTTCGCCTGGAGCACTAGCGTTTCTGCTAGCTCGCCACCTTTAGGAGATATACCAACAAGATTGTAGTGTCAACCGATTCTTAATTTATGCTCCGACGTTATATAGGACAGTATCCCAACCGAGTCCTTAGAACCACTAATCATTCATTATGTCAAATATATTTACTTAACTTTGTTTTAAACAGATCATGCAGAAATTGGTAAATAGTTGTTTCCTTATATATGTATGAATACAAGATCCACGCTTATCAATTTCAAACCATAATTATGCTATCGCATCCAATCTACCTGCTAGATTTTACAATGTCGAAGGAGCCATAAAACTTAACTTCTTGCTGTGCACGACTAATATCATTTAACAATCCCACAGACACTAAAAGTTATTTCTAATCACCGGCATGTGGAAGCAAGCTTCAAATTTCGTGTGTTTAAACATGTGATAATTATTTCTAACAACGCCTCTGGTGTAATTGTATAGATAAGTCTTACACAGTAACAGCAAATGAAGAATGGATTAAACTAAACCGTTTTGAGCAATAATCTTACTATGTAGGCATCATCAGCTGTTAGTGGAGACGATGACGACAGTAGAAATGATGGCAATGAAATACATAATGAGGAGGAGATGATTTCTGAGTATTATTGAAGTAATAAATAGGGTAGTTGTTGTGTCGATGCCCCCAGACGATGAAGAAGGCTAGCCCAATACGTAGATATAGAGGGAGAAGCGTAAGCATCGGAGTTGAGTAGAGGACATACGAACGTGCGATATAACAGTAGTACATTTCAACATATTACATTCTGGTTGTATAATATTAAACAAAGAGGATTATAAATGTTACTTGCCTTAATTATGGAAATGATTGATAATTAGTCAATATTCAATCACACACTTAATTTCTTAAATGTGCATTTATGTCTGGGTGTCAGACGACTGTCACTCTCTTACCAAATACGTTTAATATTTGGTAACTGATATGGCATTTCGTCCTGTGACATATTTAGTATATTATGAAAGCGAATGTACATCAAAAGTTATACGACTGAATTAATAATTACTGAAGTAATCAATATAAGGTAATAATGCATAATGCTCCACATTATTGAGCACCTAACTTGAGACAATAAGATGTCCAGAAGTTAGAAAGGAATTGAGATAATGATAGTTTACGCGAATAACCGATTAGTGACATAAAACTAAATTCTTCTTACATATGTATGTGTAGTGTAAAACTATATACATATACTTGTGTGAATATATATCTATATATGAATATGTACACACACACACATACACGCAAACACCTCACCACTCACGCATATATAAATATATATATTATACTCGGTACATAAAGCGAAAATGTATGGCCAACATAATTGGCATTAAATATTTATGAACTTCAATGCATTGAAGCCTCTGTTTTAACCGGTATCTACATTGCAATCAAAATATCTCTTAACTCTAAGGCGTCGAGCTGGCAGAACCGTTAGCATGCCGGACAAAATGCTTAGCAGTATTTCGCCCGTAGCTACGTTCTGAGTTCAAATTCCGCCGGAGTTGAGTTTGCCTTTCATCCTTTCGGGTTCGATGAAATAAATACCAGTTAAACACTATAGTCTATTTAGTCGATTTATCCGATCCCTCGACATTTCAGGCCTTCTGCCAATAGTAAAAAAAAAAATCAATACCTCTTATTTCTCTCTCTTTCTCTCACCTTTATGATACTTTTCTCACCCTGATCTTTCCTTATAAATATAACAAATATAATAAAATAGAAAATCACATCTTTAATTGGTTATTACACCATATATTACCGACAGTCGTTTCGATTTTACCAGTATATGTGCATACAAAATAAGGTATAACGTACCATTAAAATTAATATAGAGTAATTCCTCGCCATATCGCTATTTACATATCGCGGTTTATTATTTAAGCTTATACTGATTCCTCCGTGGTGTTGTTTTGCATTTATAATGAACTAAATATATACAAATTAAAAATGATAATAGAATATACAGTGGCTGTGTGGTAAGTAGCTTTCTAACCAACCTCATGGTTCCGGGTTCAGTCCCACTGTGTGGCATCTTGGGCAAGTGTCTTCTGCTATAGCCCCGGGCCGACCAATGCCTTGTGAGTGGATTTGGTAGACAGAAACTGAAAGAAGCCTGTCGTATATATGTATATATATATATGTGTGTGCGTGTATGTTTGTGTGTCTGTGTTTGTCCCCCTAGCATTGCTTGACAACCGATGCTGGTGTGTTTACGTCCCCGTTACTTAACGGTTCGGCAAAAGAGACCGATAGAATAAGTACTGGGCTTAGAAAAGAATAAGTCCCGGGGTCGAGTTGCTCGATTAAAGGCGGTGCTCCAGCATGGCGGCAGTCAAATCACTGAAACAAGTAAAAGAGTAAAAAAGAGGGTACTGTTTCTACTTCGCGGATTTTCACCTATCGCGTCGGGTTTTGGAACGTAACACCTGCGATTGTGGAGGAATTACTGTATACAAAAATATATGCTTAGACAAAGTTATTAAGGCAATCCGAAAGTGGTTAAAGAGAAGTAATAAAATTCCTCCAGCTGACGAACGCAAATAAGAAGACAACCAAAACGCTAAGAAGAAAGACAGTTGATAATGTCAGAAATATTAAATTTCTAAATATCTCATAGAGATATGTACGGTGGTGGAACGATAGAGTGGTTGTATAATGTCAACTTAACGTGATAGTACCGTGAGGGAATTGCACCACCGCTGTTTAGCCCTAGGAAACATCGACGCTTCCTGTCGGCCTTGACACATTTCCTGTGTCCTTATATATTTACGAGTTGATAATGAAAGAATAGAAAATAAACAGGAATTTTACGTCACGACATTTACACAAAAACCTACTACGACTCAACCATTAGATATATATATATATATGTGGAATTGGACTGGAGGTTGTTGGTGTTGCCAGCTACGGTTGTGTTCAGTGTAAGAGGTGGAGACAAAGAGAGTTTACAATGAAGTAGAAAGTCGATGCTGAGACACCGCCTTGAGCAAATTTGTTCTTAATCAAATTAATCAATCCCAGTACTTATTTTGTTGATCTCTTTTGGTTGCTAATGTAGAGGACGTAAACACCACAACGCCGGTTTTCAAGTGGTAGTGGCGGATAATCACAGACACACAAATGCACTCACACACACACACACACACATGTGTGCAAAGGACGGGTTCGTTTCCTAGTATATATATATATATATATATATATATATATAGATATATATATATATATATTATACATCCATATATATACATATACCTACACATGCACGTGAAAGCACACACTCACATACGCACACACTCACATACGCACACACATATGCACACACACATACACATAAACCAAATAGCTCGATTATGAGTTTGATATCGAACATGAAGATTATATATTATTTGGCCCTGTATATTATGCGACTTACTGAATCTTTTCCAAAACTCGGATTTGCTTAAATGGCGTGACTACATGCCTATAGGAAGCAGTTTCAAAATTTATGATATCTGATACAGATAGTGCATAGGATATCGTTTGCCGCATTTTGTTTTAATATTCTTTTATAATTGAGTACGATAGGTTCCTCATTTAAAATTTACTGACTCTAAATCATTTAGGAATAAATCCATTATTTCGTCTTCAGGTTTGTGAAGGAATGTTAAAACAGAAATTTCTAATGCGAGACGGAAACACAAAATCACCAAATAGAATGAAATTATAATTTAGGATTTATAGATATCTTATAACTCATGTTAAATGTTAAACATTAGATGGATACCTATTGTGAAATAGTTTGTTTGCATTTTCTGTAATGAAGTAATATTTATATGAAAAGAAAAAGAAAACTATCACACGCAACAGATAAATATATATCATGGATACTGTAATCACTAGAAAACAATTTTTGTGAGCAAAGATTAGTAATGGGAAACTAAAACATTTTGTATAGAAACACTCATTGACTAATGATATTTGTCAATGATATTGCACATTAAGAGATTTAATAACATAGCTGAAATGAAACAAATTGTAAACTTAAATGTTATACAATATGAGGTTTGTACTCTTAGCGACTTTTGCAGACACACACGTCATGATATACATGGATACACACACGCACACAGTCGTATGCCTGTGTGCAAAAAATTGTGTGTATGTGTGTGCGTGTGAGTGTGGCTGTATATACAATAATATTGATGACAAACCAGGACTGCGATGTAAAGTATTACACTTGACACGTAATCAACACTTAGATAAACCATCTCATTATTCCACTATTAATGTATCGTAGGAAAATTATACGTTGCAAATTAGGGCTTATTATACGTACAAGTTTTTATCGCAAGCTTATTGAAGATATTCTGTTATTTGAAACAACATTATTTGTATTTTTTCTTCATTGTCTTACCTACACTGAGTTATTCCTCTCCACGAATTTTCTGTTAGCTTTTTTAAATTACGGTAGTTAATAGATGTCTCTTCTTGTGTGTTTACGTTTAATTATTTCTTTCACTAGATTTAAAATTGAATTGCTGCCCTCATGCAGGAACATTTCTCAAGTAAACCTTGCTAAGTGGCATGTCAATTTCAGGAAATCTTGATTCTTGAATTTATATTATCATTCGATTCAGCTCGTAATTGTCAACCGATGTTTGTTTATTTTACTCTCCAAATTTAGATGATTTCTATAAATGTAGAATTTTCCTTGTATACTATGTAACATAAGCTTATCTTTACTGCGAATATATATGTAGATGGCCTTCCCTCATAATCTCTCTTTTATCGTTTTCTGAAATATATGATACCAACACACTTAAACAGGTGCACAGTTACTGACACATCCTGCAGCATAGAGAATTATATAGAAAGAAATGGAGACTGATTAGAGAGAGAGAGAGAGAGAGGGTGGGGTGGGGGAGGAATACAGAGAAAAAATCGTTACTACGTTTAAATTTTCATACAGCAAACATTATATCCAGCGTTAGGAAATATCTTTGAAAAATGAAGAATATACATACAATCAGAAGCAACATAAAAAATGGAAGAACTGCCTTGCTCAAAGATATATTAACCTACAGAGACGATGACAACACTAACAGGCATTCGTCTGCAGGATAAAAGAAAGATGATAGATTCTCTGTGAAAAAGACAGGTGCTTAATTAAATGGAAAAGATATAAAACAAAGGTGTTCTTGCAATGATTAAAGCAGATGCCCACATATACAGATGCTGCATGTATTCGTGTTCATAGAGGGAGAGAAAGAGAGAGAAAAGGAGAGAGAGAGAGACTCTTTACTGCCAGGGAACCTCATAATAAACTTGGGCTGTCAATGTTGTTTATTAATCAAGGGAATTTCAAATATAGAGTTAACACGGAAAATTTTATCGCAGACGAAATGCTTTTGTCCTTTTTTTTTTCTCACACTTTTCATGTACAATTCACAGCCGTTAACATTTCTACTTAATACTCAGGGAAGCACCATATCTATTAATGGGTAACTAACGTTTGAAGACAATCTTATTCCACAAAAACACCTATGTTGTTGTAGAGAGATAGACATGTCAGCAGCTTAAAAAAACTATGCTCCAAATCAACCACTCAGACTGAATTTAGATATAAGCGTAACATAGTTTAATGGTTTGTTATGGGTATCTTGAGGCTCTTTAGCGAAAAATCAAAACAAAAATTATAAACTGGTAGAGAGATGCACAGAAGTAAAAATACATGACTTTCATGACTGTTTTTAGTTGTAATAATATCTTCGATGCTATGTTATTTCTGCTGTTTTGAGGTGAATATTTCCGATGTAGAAAACTAAATATCAGCGATGAAGAGCCATGAAAATTGCGATTCAAGTAATCTTGGACCTAAACTACATAATACCAAATAAATCGACCAATCAAAACAGAACTTGGTAAATTGTCAGATATTGTAGAATAATTGCAACCAGCTGTCTTTCAGAGTGAAAGTTTCTTTGTGAAAGACATCTGCACACAAGCAATTTTAAAAGTGATTTTCTATGAATGAAACCGATATTTTTTTTGTTTACTTTGCTAAACACTTTTATAGATATCCGGTCTCTGAAAGGATTTCTTTTATTAGGAAGTGCGAATCGAATTCTTCAGATCTATATTAATTCATTTATTCATGTTACATTTGATTTCTTATTTCGTATCACAAGTTAAATGCAGTCTACCGTTGGTGCAGCTGTCGTTGTCTTCCATGATATTCGTTTTTCCATCACCACAAAGATATATATAAGAACATATGTCTATTTTCGAAGATATATATAACGTATGTTCGAGGAAAGATATTTATAAATCGCTTATTATTTGCAAAAAATAAATATATGTATTTATTGAAAATATTTAGGGTATACACTGGTAGAGAGATGCACAGAAATAAAAATAAAATGATACACGTAGACATCAATTTATGTATTTGTCATTCTCTCTCTTTCTCTCTCTCTGTCTCTCTATCCTATCTCTCTCTCTCTATCTCACACACACACACAAAATCACATGACCTTATAGACTGACATGTATGTGGAGTTGGATATATGTGAGGATTTTGCCATTATTCATATTCTCTAGTTCATCAGAATTTTGAATATTATGATGTTTAAAGCTGAGACTATTGTTGCTTGAGTGCATAATGAGACAACCTCACGCATACAGTATATATATATATATATATTATATATATATATATATATAAAATATTATTTGAGACAAAACCACTATTGCAAAACAAACAAGGAAAGACTTAATCAATACATAAAATTTAATAAATAGTCAAAAAAACCGCCACTACAATCGTTTCTTGTCTTGATCGACAATCTTCAGGTGGACTTCCAATCTAAAAATCAAAATTTTAAAATATAAAAATAATACTTTTAAATAATTAAAGTATAAATGAAAAGATATAAGTATATAATCCATATTTAACCTATATATAATCCATATCGAAAATATAGACTAATTACCACGAATTCCCTATATACTTATATCTTTTCATTTATACTTAATTATTTAAAAGTATTATTTTTATATTTAAAAATTTGATTTTTAGATTGGAAGTCCACCTGAAGATGTCGATCAAGACAAGAAACGATTGTAGTGGCGGTTTTTTTTTTGACTATTTATTAAATTTTATGATTGATTAAGTCTTTCCTTGTTTGTTTTGCAAAATAGTGGTTTTGTCTCAAATAATATTTTATAATATTTACTATAAAATTGGATTTAATCCTAAATCTGATTTTTTTTCCCTGTAAATTTGGATATATTCCCTAATTTTTTATATATATATATATATATATAATATATATATATATATATATATATATATATATATACATATATATAATATACATATATACTATACTTATTAAAAAGCA
>NC_043006.1:8963008-8965508 GCF_006345805.1 Octopus sinensis | reverse complement strand
TTCAGTACCAACATACATGTACGAGGGGGAGAGTGGGTGAATATTATATATATATATATATATATATAATATATATGCGTGTGTGTATTTATGTATGTATGTGTATGTGTGTGTATATGTATATTTATATATATTCACCGCACTATGTACATATACGCATATCTATATATGCAAATATGCTTCTTATATAATTATGTGTGTAAATTCTTTTTGTGCGTGTGTGTTTATTAAGAGGTTATTTCTCTTTGCGCTCATATCTACTATAATGCATAAATATTTATGATAAATTAAGTATGGCATTACTTTCATATGTTTATATTTCGTAAAATATATTCGCTCTAGAAACTTTTGCCGGTTTTCACTTTTCTTTCGGTATATCGTTTCGAAATTTGAAATTATCCAATTCATTTAATGTAACAACTTACTCGAATAGCATATTAACATTTCAGTAGAATGCATATATATATATGTTATATATATATATATATATATATATATATATATATATATATATAACAGGAAGGTTTACGATAATAAACAAAAGACGAAGGCAGGAGGAGTACAAACAAATAATGTATTAGTATGGCGCTCAGGAATAGAAATAAAACAAGTCTTTTACGTTTCGAGCCTACGCTCTTCGACAGAAAGATACACAGAAACGAAACAAGGAGAGAAAAAAATTGCGTGTAGGGGCTAACGATCCAACATGGCGTTATATATATATAAACATGTATGTATGTATGTATATATATACATTCACACACATGGACAATTTTTTTCCTAAATCAAATATATAGCATGATGTTATTTTAATCGGCACGTCGTGAAGGCACCCTACACTCACTCTACTAATTTAGAGCAGCATAAAGAATAGTAAAATGCGACAACAGTTCAATGACCCTCCAACTGGATCTAGCAATCACACGCTTGTAAATACCAAATATGTTAGCCGTAAAGAAAAGCACCAAACACGGTCAAATTGTGGTAATAGAAATAATTATGTTATACCTAACATGGTAACTACGCATGAAAATGAACCCAGAACTGTCAGAACAAATAAACATAATAATTCCGCATGCAGAGGAAAAACAAAATGCCCATTGATGAAAATCTGTACGAGTGCAAATGTTGTATATAAATTTACTGTGCACACAACGGAAGATTCGTATGTCTACATTGAGTAGACCGTTGATTCATTCAAGAATCGTTATCGTAACCATGTCGCCAGCTTCAAGAGAATCAATAAGAGACATTCAACATCTCTGGTCGATTTTGTATGGCGACTGAAGGAGGATAAATTTAGATATAACCTTACTTGTCCACATTAAAGCGTGCAAAACTATATAATATCACTTGCAGGAGATGCCGATCCTGCCCCGAGGAATCCCTGCCTATTCTGTTCTAGTTTTGTGGACCAATGGGAAGATGCTTCGTAGGCATTTTGAAAGACTTTCAAGATTTCTACAGGCATAAAAACGTAATTTCGCACAATGCAGTATGAATGAATTTGAAAAAAAAAAACTGTTAACAATATTTATTTTAAGGTATGGGTTAATCAAGATTGCCTTTAACCTCCTTATTCTTATAAACAGCAAGTAGCAGTTTAGCTCGCTATTTGAACGTGTGAGACCCAAACTACACGTGCGCGTATGCCTACATCATCGTGGATACTTCTATGAGCGCATGTACATGCGCCATGGAGCTTGCGCGAAGGCGTTTATACATCCATATCCGTTAATGGATATGGATGTATAAACACGCTGTATAGCGGGTTATTTTATTATTGATCTTCAATATAAATGAAGATATATCCTTTAATTTGCTGCTTTTCTTTATACGAAATGAGAAGATACATTGCGGAACTGTTATTTTAACGAGTTATATCAATGTTTAACCCGAAAAGACACATCTGCACCTTCGGATGCGCCTGAACCAGTTGTTAAGTATCCTCCCTATGAGTGTGTTCGTAGGTGTTTGCTTGTACGCATATAGCTATAGGGTTATGTTAAGTGTATATGTTTAAAACATTTTGTATTGAGATTTATAATACATAAATGTAATAATTTCTTTACCACAAATGAAATTTGAATAGAATTTTTTTAATTTTATATGGTCGTAAAAAATCAATAACCAAACATTTATCAAATGCATGATATATAATTAGTATGCCAAGAGTGTCATAATTCATAAAGAAATAACGTTTGAATTGCTCATAATGGTTACATCAATGTGTTAGTAATGAAATCAGAGCAACTTATATTAAACGCATGTATATAATAATTACTTTTAAACGACTGCGTAAGCTCTTTGCATCATACATGTTACACTATTTATAATACCAAATCAGTAATGATATTTTACATGGGTACATACAAATGAATATATTTTCCAAATTAATCATGGACTTATGTTAGGATAAACGAAATTTATTATACAAGCAGACAAGAAGCAACAAAAAATTATATTATTTCCTAGATATTAAAAGATATCAAACACTACA
>NC_043006.1:8958008-8960508 GCF_006345805.1 Octopus sinensis | reverse complement strand
TATAGTGTGATTCTATATAAATCTGCACTTGCATGCATAAAAGTACAACCTATGTGTACCATGTGCTATATCAGCATTTCTGTACTGAATATGTTCGAGTTGTTGCGTGTTACGTAAAAATATACAGGTATATAAATAGATGAAATGTGTACACGCGTGACAGAGCTATATACATATATGTGTGTGTGTTTGTGTGTGTGTGTGTATGTGTGTTTGTTAGGGATGAAGGAAGTGAAAGTCGGGAGAAAGAGACAGGAATTTAGAGTGAGAAACAGAGAGATTCATACACACACAATTCACATAAACTCATATATGAATACTAGTATATCTAACGAAAGTTATGAGGAGAAAATATACCATAAAAAAACGGAAAAGAGAGAGAAAGATACGTAGAGGTTGTATGTGGCATAGTTCAAAGTATTATTGTGAGACGAAGCAATGAAGAGTAAGTTTTACTGCTTAGCGTTTAGTCTGGCGTCACTTGTGCTTCTTGATGCTTTTTATGTCAGTTTTCATTAGCATCAGGAATGATATAAATGATATTGACAGCCGAAAGAGCGTGTCTGCAGAAGGAAGAAACGTAAATAGTTAGTTATTGATAACGCTGTAATGTTGATATTTACCATACACCGACACACACATTCACACACGTGGACTCACACGCAGATATTTGGCGTAAAGCAGCTTCTAACTCGTGGTGATCGTAATTGAGATGATATGTTGACAATTAGCGATGCTATAACCAGCCGCTATATCATTTATAATCTTAAACAACCCAGAGTTTCACTGTTATTATGAATTGCGAATTCTTCTTTGTTTGGTGTAACAGTTTTCAGTAATAACATGGCTCACGACTAAAAACATTTGTGCCAGTATGTTGTCTACAAGGAATAAAAAATATTATTAATGGTAAACAAATCGATTCTTCAACGGCATCAGACATTGCAATTTAAAAATGTATTCATAGGATTATTCATTCTAAGTAAAGTTTCCATCATTCAAATATGTTTTTATTCGTAGATTTACATCAATCCCTATACTGCGCCCATGCTAGAACATTGTGTATGAATGGATGTGTTTCATTATATTAAAGACACTACGAAATTCTACATGGTACTGAATTTACCTCTAGCTATCAAAGTAATAACTTTTCATCTGAAATAAATGGAGTGTCTTTGTACGTATGCATATATCTAGATAGGTCTATTCATATATGTATATACAAGGTCTGAGCAATAAGTACCCTGATTGTTGTAATATTAAGGAAGCTAATGCACACCTAGTAAAACCGTTTCGCAAACACTGGCCTTCAACTCTCGCGCATGCGCACTAACTTTCAACGACAAAACGACACTCGGGTTACAGTTGCACAAGATCTACTTGATTGTATCGAGAACAGGGGCTTCTCAGCAGATATCGAAAAACTTTTGTCGAAATTTCACGCAGATTCAACTTTCTCTGTCTTGGTCAACATGACGATCACACGCAAGCTCTTCTGTAAACAGTGGAATTGTTCCAAGCTCTTCTGTAAACAGTGGAATTGAGATAGAATGTTAAAATTTAGTGCGCATGCACAGCAGCGATGAATGTCAACTTCTGCCAAGCGTCGTTACATTGCGTGCTTTAGTTTCACTACTATGGCAACATTCCAGATACTTATTGGCCACACCATGTATATATATATGTGTGAGTGTGTTGAAAAGATAAACTTCAATTTCTCCTTTAATTTAGAGGGTTCCAAAGGGGCGATCTCTAGTAAAGATTCTTCATATTTCCTTGGTAGCTTCCTGGCAAAAGCAAGATTTTTTGGAATATAAAAGTATTTCATGTATATGATATGTATTGAGAATTTTATATTATATCATTTTATATCTGTTGTATACTGTCAATTTAACGTGACAGTCCCGTAAAAGGAATCACACCACCGCTATTTCGCCCAAGGAAGTATTGACGCTACCTGTCGGCATGTGACGAGAATGTAGCATAATGCAGGCTTACAAACGTTACAGTTTCCAATTTTCATTCAGTTGATATGGAATACACTTATCCAACTTTCCCACATTACCGATTTGAACTACGAGAGCCAATATTGTTTTCTTGCTAACACCAAACAACAACGATAATTCACGGGCACTTTGAGATGGATCTGACTCAACGGTGGCTTTATTTCGTTATTATTCACTTTTGTTTCTGGTCGACACCGTTTCTCATCTGTGTGGTCAAATTTATCAGAACGTAATTTTGCAAACCAATTCTGTATCTGTCTGCTGTGTAATAACATTAGAATGAAATAATCCAATAATATTCCGAGCTGTCTGTGATGCTGTTTTTCCAAGAAAGAACTCATATTTTAAGACTGTAGGAATTTCCGACTTATCCATCTCCAAACAAAAATGGCAAGAAAGATTTCTAAATACTTTGTAAAGCGCAAAATGAGATAGAATAAAGAAATAGATGTGCCAGCTTCCTACCAAAAGATAAAGATTAGCAATATATAATA
>NC_043006.1:8935508-8950508 GCF_006345805.1 Octopus sinensis | reverse complement strand
AAGCTTAACCGATACCTGGGTAGCAAAAATCACAGCAGAAAAAACACGGTTGGAGATATGACCGTATGGTGTTGCAACCGTGCGTTGGTGCGGATAATTGAAGTTTAATATAATTAGTGAATATAATTAGTGAAAGGCCACAATTTTCCAAATTGTGGCCTTTGAAACATGTGTAGAATGTAATAAAAGGAATTCTGTACAATCTTCGTTCAACTCCATTTCTTCCATTCACTAATTATATATATATATATATATATATATGTCATAGTTTCAAAATCTCTCTAAACGAGAGATACAGCAGCAGTACTGGGTATAAATATTTATTGCCAAAATAACGTGGGAGTTCAGAGAAATAGCACGAGTGCTGCTAAGTTTGATTATGTTTTATAAATACAAGGAATAGGTTTATTCATCAAACCTTAATCCTAATTTTCCAGTCCGGAACTGTAAATGTCTGGCAATCTAGAGTCAATAAAATCTTCGAAGGCCTGTCTTCCACCCTCGTCGGAATTAAATCTTTTTCCTACCAAAATGTTATCTAAATTCTGGATGAAATAGTAGTGAGTGGGAGCAAGAGCAGGTGAGTGTGGTGGATGATGGAGAACTTCCAACTCCATCTCCTGTAGTTTTGCCAATGTCCTTTTGGCGATGTGTGTCTGGTGCTGTTTTGCAATAAAATAGGAGTGGATCTGTTGACTAAAGTAGGCTGTTTTTCTTTAATTTTCTGCATCATGTGGTCCCGTTGGCTGCCGTATACTTCGCTGGCTCGTCTATGCCCAACCATTGTGCTGAAAGTTCCCAGTCATCACATGTCATAATTCGGTTCAAAAATTACTCATGTTTGTGAGATAAATTAGCATAATGCAGGCTTCCAAACGTTGCTGTTTCTGATTTTCTTTGAGTTTATATGGAACCCACTTATCCAACTTTTTCACTTTACCGATCTGAACAAAGCTTGTCAATATTGTTTACTTACTTACACCAAATAACAACGATAATTCACGGGCACTTTGAGATGGATCTGACTCGACGGGGGTTTTCATTCGTCATTATCCACCTTTGTTTCTGACTGATAGCGTTTCTCATCTGTGAGGTCAAATTTATGAGAACGAAATTTTGCAAATCAATTCTAAATCTGGCTGCTGTGTAATAACATTAGAATGAAATGCTCCATTAATATTCCAAGCTGTCTGTGATGCTGTGTTTCCAATAAAGAACCCATATTTCTGAATTGTACGGCTTTCAGACTTGACCATCTCTAAAAAAATATCAAAAATTGATTTCAAAATACTTCATAAAGCGCAAAATGTGTCAGGTTTTTAACAAAAAGTATAGATTCTAAAAATATAATTATGACGCGAAATAAGAAGCTGTCAAATTTTACCCTATACCTTACTATAAATTTCATATATGACAACCTAATATTTATTGTCAGCAAGGGGTGGTTGATGACCCCCCACCACGTTCGAAGTTGTTTTGGACGCAGATTTTTGCGTCATAAAATGAGTTAGAGGCCATCGCCACTCGGAGCTAATCAACAGCAGAATTCGTACTATATCTCTGGACTTCCACGTTAGTTTGGCAATAAATATTAATACCCAACACGTCTACTGTAAGTCTCTTTTAGAAAGGCTAAGTTTCTATAAAATTTCTATTTTTGAAAATCAGGGAATATGTTTCACTGAACATATATAGATAAAACCCTCGAACAGACGGTCAACAGCGGCTCCTATTGGACTCAACTGCTTCTCACTGAGTAGAAGAAACTACCCAGAAACTGGGCAGTAGTTGTCTAGCTAGCAAGTGGTAGTTGATGACCTCACCTACTCGATAGTTTTATGGACGCAGATTTGTGCGCCATATAGATAGCTAAAGGCGATCGTCTCTCGGAGCTAATAAGCAGCCACTGCCACCTTTTTTGTGGTATATATATATATATTATATATATATATATATATATATTATGTCATAGTTTCAAAATCTCTCTAAACGAGAGATACAGCAGCAGTACTGGGTATAAATATTTATTGCCAAAATAACGTGGGAGTTCAGAGAAATAGCACGAGTGCTGCTAAGTTTTGATTAGTTTTATAAATACAAGGAATAGGTTTATTCATCAAACCTTAATCCTAATTTTCCAGTCCGGAACTGTAAATGTCTGGCAATCTAGAGTCAATAAAATCTTCGAAGGCCTGTCTTCCACCCTCGTCGGAATTAAATCTTTTTCCTACCAAAATGTTATCTAAATTCTGGATGAAATAGTAGTGAGTGGGAGCAAGAGCAGGTGAGTGTGGTGGATGATGGAGAACTTCCAACTCCATCTCCTGTAGTTTTGCCAATGTCCTTTTGGCGATGTGTTGTCTGGTGCTGTTTTGCAATAAAATAGGAGTGGATCTGTTGACTAAAGTAGGCTGTTTTTCTTTAAGTTTCTGCATCATGTGGTCCCGTTGGCTGCCGTATACTTCGCTGGCTCGTCTATGCCCAACCATTGTGCTGAAAGTTCCCAGTCATCACATGTCATAATTCGGTTCAAAAATTACTCATGTTTGTGAGATAAATTAGCATAATGCAGGCTTCCAAACGTTGCTGTTTCTGATTTTCTTTGAGTTTATATGGAACCCACTTATCCAACTTTTTCACTTTACCGATCTGAACAAAGCTTGTCAATATTGTTTACTTACTTACACAAATAACAACGATAATTCACGGGCACTTTGAGATGGATCTGACTCGACGGGGGTTTTCATTCGTCATTATCCACCTTTGTTTCTGACTGATAGCGTTTCTCATCTGTGAGGTCAAATTTATGAGAACGAAATTTTGCAAATCAATTCTAAATCTGGCTGCTGTGTAATAACATTAGAATGAAATGCTCCATTAATATTCCAAGCTGTCTGTGATGCTGTGTTTCCAATAAAGAACCCATATTTCTGAATTGTACGGCTTTCAGACTTGACCATCTCTAAAAAAATATCAAAAATTGATTTCAAAATACTTCATAAAGCGCAAAATGTGTCAGGTTTTTACAAAAAGTATAGATTCTAAAAATATAATTATGACGCGAAATAAGAAGCTGTCAAATTTTACCCTATACCTTACTATAAATTCATATATGACAACCTAATATTTATTGTCAGCAAGGGGTGGTTGATGACCCCCCACCACGTTCGAAGTTGTTTTGGACGCAGATTTTTGCGTCATAAAATGAGTTAGAGGCCATCGCCACTCGGAGCTAATCAACAGCAGAATTCGTACTATATCTCTGGACTTCCACGTTAGTTTGGCAATAAATATTAATACCCAACACGTCTACTGTAAGTCTCTTTTAGAAAGGCTAAGTTTCTATAAAATTTCTATTTTTGAAAATCAGGGAATATGTTTCACTGAACATATATAGATAAAACCCTCGAACAGACGGTCAACAGCGGCTCCTATTGGACTCAACTGCTTCTCACTGAGTAGAAGAAACTACCCAGAAACTGGGCAGTAGTTGTCTAGCTAGCAAGTGGTAGTTGATGACCTCACCTACTCGATAGTTTTATGGACGCAGATTTGTGCGCCATATAGATAGCTAAAGGCGATCGTCTCTCGGAGCTAATAAGCAGCCACTGCCACCTTTTTTGTGGTATATATATATATATATATATATATATATATATATATATATGTACGTAGTACCACGCGCTTCTGTTCAGTTTCGGTGTATCAAATTTACTTGCAAGATTTTATTCGGGCCTCATTTAAAGTTGGAGACGCCCAATTCGGGGGATTGAACTCGGAACCATGTGTCTAGAACATTAACACCTTACCAGCCAACCGCGCCTATATAATACAATTAACTAATTTCTTAGCTATTACAACTCACGATATTATCTTGCTGTATCCATGCCGGTGTTACTAGCTAAAATACTCAAATTCTTATCTCTCAATCGATGGCGTTGTAACGCATCAAGCACAAAGTAAAATGTGGGAGAATCCGTGATGGCATATGCGAACGACGTGACCGTCATAATGTCGATGACTAGGCACTGCTTTAAAAGTACACTTGGCAGTGACTGGAGCAAATATTAACCAAGAAAGGTCAGTGGCTTGGCACCTAGAGAGGCAGGTCCCTGTCACCCATCAACATTGTGTGACGCGGGGTGGTAAAACTGTTCTAGGTCTGTTTTGGCCGGATCCCCAGGTGGTGAAGAATTGTGATGAGGTGAAGACCTACGTAGCCAATCTCACGCAGAAGTGGTGATGCATATATATTTCTTACCTTGTCCTAGTTTACGTCTGACCAGAGTGGAGCGCATACACTTACGCTTTCTGTGGAAGGGACGTGTTTCACTGGTCAGGCGCTATATTCGCTGGCAACACTCGCTAAATGGAGGATTCTGCATGCCGGGGATGCTGACATGCACCAAGGCTACTATATCTCGTAGTCTGCCTTGATGACAATCAAGTGTGGTCACTATTGGTCACAATCACTCTCCCAAAGCTCGTCGTTTTGACTGCCCGCAGTCCTGGATGAAGCGTAGGACGAGAACGGGCACATGTCGCATAGAGTCATGTCAGGCCACAACAGTTCTCTGTCAGTCCGATAATGGGGTCGGTGATAGCCGCACTTTGTCGTTCTTTGGAGAGTAAGCACCTTACAAGAGCAACGAACTTTTCGGGGGAAATCTGAACGCCGACGAGAATCAACTGGCATGTCTAGATACTTTTTCTTGCTATTGCTAGCAAAGAGATTTACATTTTTGACATAAAGTCTACAAGCATTAACGTGTTATCTGCTCGACTTGCCAGAGCTGCTTGCAGAACAACGAAATAGTTCTGCACCATCACGAGCACTGTTGATGCACTTCAAATTTTGCACAAAGCCAGCCTGTTCGAGGCAGGCAGTAAGTCGATTACATCGACCCTAGTACTCAAGTGGTACTTATTTTATCGACCTAGAACGAATTGATAGCAAAATCAAACTTGGCGGAGCTGGAACTCAGATTGAAAAAACTGACGAAATGCTGCTAAGGTTTTTGTCCAAAGTGCTAAACTCCGACACAGCTCGACATTCTTGTGACAATATTAATTTTATGATAAAACTGATAAGAAATGAATTATTAAAATTACTATTCGTATTATCCATATCAATTTCTTTTCATTTTATTTATGTTGATTTTACTAATATTATCATCGTATTATCACTCTTTAACAAGGCAATTGTTTGGCAATTATCTATGTTTAGCGATGGCGATATTTTAAATGAGTGTGAAGCGATCAGGTTTCCATTCTTCTATTATATTGAAATACAAAAGAAATGATACAAATTCGGTAAAGAAAGAATCACTGATTTAACCAACAAAAACGTCTAAAGCTAGGGAGGAGAAAATATCAATGTATTTTCAATAGAATATTTAAGAGTATATTGCAATTATCTTCCTAACTGAATATTTACCAGTCAATTTGACAAGAGATCTATTTACGTTCTTCAAGTAAGAGAGCAAATATAACATAATATCATTAGAGAACAAAAAATATAATAATAATAGAGAAGGTGAAAGAAAGCGAGATATGGGTGAGAGAGAGAAATGGTGAGAGAGAGAGAGAGAGAGAATATAGCACATGAAGTAATTATCGCAAAGATCGCTGTTCTTGTTTGTCGGTTTTGTGTTTTTACTCTCAAATTAAATGTTTACGACGAATTTTAAACAATATTTCTGTTGGGTTTGCTTTTTTTTTTTGAGGGGGGCGCTATCAATCTAATTATTTTATCTAAAGAAACTCCATCGGAATTTTCAGATAAATAATTTCAACATTATTCACAATAATTTACTATTGGTTAAGAGTATAAACTAATTTTGCAAATATTTTGACCTAATTCTGTGCAAATACAATGCAACGTATATTCCAAATACATAACTTTTATCTTTTACTCGTTTCGGTGATTATACTGATGACGTGCTCGAGACTGCTTACAAATTTTAGTAAATTAGGTTTAAAGACTAGTAGGCCTTCTGTTGGTTTCTTTTCCCAGGCGCTAACTTAAGGGAATGCAAACACCAAAAACGGTTGTTAAATAGTTATGGGGGCACAAAACAGACAGTAACACACACACACACACACACACACACGTACAAACACACACACGCACACACCACACACACACACACACACCACACACACACACACATACTTACACACACAAGGTTTTGGTCAGCTCCATGCTATGGTAAAAAAAACACTTGTGCATTGTGTTACGCAGTGGGACTGATCCTGGAATCGCAAGACGAAAACAGGAACACTCATACACACAGATGCGCACATACGCAGATATATTTGTGAGTGTAGTGTGTGTGTGTGTGTGTGTGTGTGTGTGTGTGTTTTGTGTAGGAGTGTCTATATCTGTGTGCGTGTGTATCTGTATGTGGGAGAAAGTGCATGTGTTTGTATGCGTATACTTTATAAAAATTTCGATAATAACATTGTAAAATAACAATAAAAATCGAAATATTAGCATTTACATATGTCACTTCGAAATTTTCTCTCAAGATATACCAAGAGACAGGATATACCTAAACTAATAATAATGAATATTGTTTATCACTTATCTTTTCTCTGATTCAGTCATTAGACTGCGGCCATGTTGGGCACCGCTCTGAATTTTTTTCTGTCGAACACATCGACCTTAAACTTGGTTTTGAAGCTTAGTACTTATCTTATTTATCACCTTTTTGCCGAACCCCTACAATACGGGCAACACCGGTTGTCAAGCTGTAAATGGGAGAAACAGAGACTCTGATACATACATAGATATATACACACACTTACAAATTGGAATATACGTGAATTTATTTATAATTACGACAATTGCATCGAGAAATCTAACATCGATGCCTCAAATTTGAGACACTCAACAACTGGTTCAGGAGCATCGGGGTGGTGCAGATGTATCTCGTCGGGTGATAAATGGATACTAGTCGTTACAAGTAACATTTATGCAATGTAACTTCTCGTTTTGTTGAAAGAAAAGAAATCAAACTGGGAAAATACCTTCATTTATAGAGAATATTAAAAATAAAATCACGGTTGGCAAAAAGATAAAAGAACACGCAATCCATCGAGAAAAATATCCCAAATAACCGTTAACTACCATAGATGTATATACACGTTCGGGAAGCTGCATCGCGCGAGTACATTCGATCATACAAGCATATGCAAAAACGAGAGTATACACGCACGTAGTTTGATGCACTCATGATCAAAAAGTGAGATAGATCAATAGATAGGTAGAGATGTGTATATGTATATGTGTATGTGTATATATATATATATATATATATATATATATATATATATATATAATATATATATATATATATGTATGTATATATATATATATATAATATATATATATATATGTATATATATATATGTGTATGTATATGTATATGTATATATATATATATATACATATACATATATATATGCCCTTTATATTATTTCAATTAATCATCATTATCTAAAATACAATGAACATAGCTTATTGTAAGCTATAGTTTAGATAGCTGTGAAAAAGATATCTTAGCCTAAGTTTAATTGGTGTATGAATCTCAATTAGTTGGTCATAGAATTTTTGGATGCCTTGAAGAAGGGCTATCTGCACTGATGTGGAAGTAAATGCTTGCCTTAGACGCCTGCGTAACTTCATAAGCCAATAAAATTGAAAAATTGGAATGTCGTAAAAAAATGTATCGGTATATTCTGAGAAAATGTAATGCGTTTTTGTTAATAAGCTGTCATTTTATCAACTTAACACTCAGCAATTCTCGAAGAAATTCACCTTGACATTGTCGGATCTCATCCTTGTTTTATAAAAAGTGTATTGTTTCCAAATTTTGGCACAAGGCCAGCAAGTTCTGAGGGGAGGATAAGTCGACACAAATTCTCAATTTGCATTTATCGACACAAATTCTCATTTGCATTTATTTTATCGTCGCTCCCCATTGCACAAAAGGCAAAGTCGACCTCGAGGGAAACTGCGCTCAGAATGTAAATTAGGATGAATGACACTAGACATGTTGCTCGGCATGCCAACGATTCTGCCACAAAAATATTAATGATATTTTTGTCTTCATCTAATCCGTATTATAACAAGTGTTTCTATTGTTAAGCAGCAGACCGATCCTATTTCTCAATATTTGCACTGAGTTGCTTATGTTATACAATCAACACAACATTTCAAACGCTACATATAGTTATTGAGATAATTGGAACAAAAACTGATGACAAAGCTGAAAGTATTGTTTCCGCAATAAAAACATTAATAATGAGAGGTAAATGACGAAACTCCAAGGGATAATGATGATTAAAAATACATCATTTTCCAATCATTTTCAATATTTTCTGGCGTAAGTAAACTATACTCTTTCAGACACTTCACCTCATCTGCTGTATTAATGCTCTTGGGAATCATAATAATGTTAGAAAATATCTTAGAATATTAAGTGAACATTCTTTGTCTGAAAATGAAGGCAATAATTTCCAATAATTAACGCCATATAATCACAGCTAATTCACCAGAAATTCATCTAAAGAAAATTATTCCAACATTTTTTTTTTCTGCAGGAATTTGCTAAATGTATTTCTTTTCTTTTATTTTTTAGCATCCGTTATAAATTAAGGCCGTTTATGTACAGTTTTTCAAAACTATATTTGATTGAGAGCACTATTTGGTAGTCATGATTTTCCTGTGTCATACAGTATAAACTTCATAATTATGCTAAAGATATCAGAGAAAAAAGCCTGAAAAATACATGAAAATAAACATTTAAATAATTTCCAAATATTTTTCTCTTTGTTGTCCAGGAAAACATGTTCGGACATAATTGGTATTTTGCTTTATCTGACCTGATGTCAACTGCTACTATAAAAGTATAGCGAGAACCAAACATACTATATATTTTGACATACGCGCGTAACCATGCACATCTCACACAAGGGTAAACGCGGATTTATACTTATATGAAATCAGAAAAAAAACCAGGAGAAAGGACAGATACACAAACAGAGAAAGAAATACGTTCAGGGTCTATAATAAATTAGGGAGGTTCTTGGCAGATAGACTGTCTGGTTGTATAAGAGATCTACTTAGTAAGATTGTCTAGACGTAATACAAAGTGATCGAGACTGAAAGCCAGCTGATGAATTCGTGTAAATGCATATATGAAATTAAAATAAATGGCTTTGTTTGCTTTTGATAAATCGAATATAATTGATGTTTCCACTTTCTTTCCTTTCACATTCTTTATTAAATTGAGCAGTTTTGAACGACGTTTATACGCAATATACTCTATACAACATTAGCACGATAACTGCTTCTGATAATTTCGTGTGAGCGTCAGTGAGTGTGAATGTGTGTGTGTGGTTATTTGTGTGTGTGAATGTGTTGTGTTGAGAAATCATTTGTGCGTAAATGTGTTTGTATGTGAAAGAGAATGGATTAACGATTCTTAAAGTATATGTAACTGAGTTTCAAGATATGTAAAGTTAATTCCGTGTAAGTGTTTCTGCACACATCATTTTATCTTATCTTACTGATTGTTTGTACATATACATATGCTACCAAGTGTAGCCGAGATGCAAGTACGTTTGAATGCGGAGGCGCATGTAGGAGAGTAAATATTTGTACGAATTCAAGTATTTAAGCGTGAGAGGTTGCGTGGGTATAATTACGATCTTTTATTAATGTTTGCGTGCTAATCGCTATTTATTTTGAACGAATGTAAAGTATGTTGTAATAGCGCAGACAATTGCGAAATTTGAGTCAATGATGTTCAATTGTTTGTGGTTTATCCTGCAAAAGAAGCGATATATGTCGGCTGCACGTTTCAAATATCAGCATCAAAACCCTCTCACTCTTTATATGTATATACATATACATATATATACATACATATATATATATATATATATATATAATATATATATATATATATTTATATATATAAATGTAAATGTATATACATATATTTATGTATGTGCATATATGTGTGTGTACGTGTTTGTGCGTATATCTATATTTTATATATATATATAGATATGTGAGTGTGCGTGAGTGTGCTTGAGTGTGCGTTATTGTGTGTGTGTGTGTGTGTATGTGTGTGTGTATACGCTTCTTTGGATGAATAGGCTGGCACATTTTCTGAAAAGGATCTAATTTGGAGACGAATTTGACCTAAGACTGTATGTTGCAAAAGAGAAATGGCAAATTGAAGGTATAAGGTTAAAAGATTTAGAGCACAAAATATTAGATAACATTTATTTGTAAATTGAAAAATACCTAAAACTTATATATACACACATACACACACAAACACACATAAGGACAGACACGCACACACACAGATACATATATATATATATATATATATATATATATATATATATATATATATATATACCTTTCAGTATGTGACCTCGTGAGTACCGCTGGCGATTTTTTTTCCTCTGTCTTCCCTTCTCGGGATCTTTCCTTCTCTTATGTTTCCGACGAAGAGCTCCGCTCGAAACGTTAAATCCTCCTTCTTCCCTTCTTTCCTGTGCGTCCAATAATACCTTATTTGTTCCACGTCCTCGCGTTGCTGTGTTTTTTGTTTTTTTTTGTGTTTTCTTTTTGGGATTAACTATATATATATATATATACACGCACACATACATACATACACATTTGTTTATACGTAAGCGGTATGAACTTACTTCTCTTAATCCATTATACTCACATTTAAATCACAGATATTCTATCTGTTTCTCTATACAAACATGATGCAATACCCTTTTCTTTTTTGTATATGGGATAGTGTAAGTTATTTCCATGCTTATGTCTTCCTATGAAACCTGAAAGCATTCCAATAGTTGAAATACTGTCTTCGGGGAGAAAGAAAAGTGTATACTTTTATTGACTAACGTACCTTCTTCTCCTAACTGGATATTGAATTTTTACGTTGCGTTCATTAAATATAATAGCAACCACTTACAAAAATATATTACAGCGACTTATTAAATATTCATTATTTATACTAATAGACCTATTATTCCTAATTTACAATAAAAACAATAATATCCGTGCCCTCATTTAATTGACCTCCTGATAACAGTATCACAGGTAAGACTGTTAACGTATTCAAGTTTAACTTAATGTGAGTATTATATTGCTTTATGTCATTATATGAAAGTGAAAAATAACCGAGTTTATTGCCGATTTAATTGACGGAAAGTCAACAAATCCACCTCGGCTTCCTTTTATATTCATCTAATAATCGCTGTTAATGACGCGTATATAAATACTTCTACACTTCCACGCTTTTATAAATCTATAAACACAACTAAACTACATCTCTGATTTATTTGTTCCATATGTCACTCTCTTCTTTTCTTTGTCCTCTCCATCCGTCTCTCTCGTATATATATTACTGCATCTGTAAAAACGGACATACACATTGCCCCAAAATTGAGGCGCCATATATCAAGCAATCTATTAAGTACATCATTAATTATTAGATGACAGGTATATATATTTAGATATCAATGTCTATCTCTCTATTGGCATCAATACTCCACTTATATTTCACCGATTCTCTTATCGTCTTGTTTTCTTTTTCCATCTTAACCTCTCTTTACTTGATAGTCTCACTATCTGTCTGTATACATGGGAAAATATAAGCTTATTAAATTTATATAGACACTCGCACATGCACCAAAATTACTGAACGGAAGGCAGATGAGTAGTGAGAAGAAAAAATAAGGTTTTATATATATATATATCGCCATGTTAGACCGCTAGCTTCTGCACGCATTTTTTTTGTTCTTGTTTCTCTCCATGTTTCTTTTCTGTGTATCTTTCTGTTGAAGAGCGTAGGCTCGAAACGTTAAATACTTGTTTTATTTATATTCCTGAGCACCATACTAATACAATTGTTTGTTTGTACTCCACCTGTCTTCGTCTTTTTTTTATTTTCATAAAGCTTCCCGTTATATATATATGTATATATCGATGTGTGTGAGTGTATGTTCTTGTATATATACCAATACTAATAAAATATCCATTTATTTGAGTACACTTAGGTGCATATGCATGTGGATATATATGTGTGTGCTCGTGTGTGTGTGTGTGTGTGTGTGTGTGTTTGTGTGTGTGCTGTGTGTGTGTATACACTTGTTTGGATGAGTATGCTTGCGTATATTCTGCAAGGAATTTAATTTGGAATGGAATCTGACTTAAGATCGCATGTTTTAAAAGAGGGATGGCAACTTGAAGGAACGATGCTAAAAGACTTAGAGGCAAACGTATTGAGGACATATCCATTTAAAAGTTGAAAAAACACATAAAACATACACATACACAGATACACAAACATATACACACATACACGCACACACATACATATATATATATATATTCACACTTACATACACGCATATTTATGCATAACCGGTACGAAATTACTTTTCTTAATCTGTTATTTCCCAATATTCGAATAGGGTTTCTATGTTTAAAAATAATACAACATACATTTCTTTCTTGTGTCTAGGATCGTATAATTTAGTTTCAACATGAAATCTTCCTATGAAACCTGAAAATATGCCAATACTTAAATTACTTTCTTCGTGGAGAAAGAAAAAGTGTATACTTTTATTGACAAATGTGCATTGTTCTAACTGTATCTTAAATTTTTATGTTGCCTTCATTAAATTTAATAGCATCCACTTTCAACAGTGCATAACATTGACTTACTAAATATCCAATATTTACACAAAATGCACCTATTATTCCTAATTTTCAATGAAAAAATAATATTCTTACTCTCATATAATTTCAGGTAAGTCTGTTAACGTAAGACTGTAAAGGTATCACAGGTAAGACTGTTAACGTATTCAAGTTGCACGCAATGTGAGTATTAATTTGCTTTATGTCTTTATAAGAAAGTGGAAAAGAACCGAGTATATTGCCGAGTTAATTGATGTAAAGTCAACAAATCCACCTAAGCTACCTTTTATATGCACCTAATAATCGCTGTTATGATGTGTATATAAATACTTCTAATCTTTCACGCTTTTATAAATCTATAAAACCAACTAATCTATATCTTTGATTTATTTATTTCATATACCACTCCTTTATTTTCTTTCTTTACTCCTCTCTCTCTCCCTCTCTCTCTCTCTCTCCCTCTCTCTCTCGCATATATCTTACTGTGAAAACGGACATACGCATAAGTCCTTAATTAAAGCACCATATATTCAGCAATCTATTAAGCACATCATTAATTTTCATATGACAGGCATATATTTAGATATCAATGACTATCAGTATTTGGGATCAATATCCCACTTATATTTCACTGATTCTCTTTTTCTCTTGCTTTCTTTTTCTATCTGTCCCTGTTTTTGTTTGATAATCGCACTATCTAACTGTACACATGAGCAAGTGAAAGTTTATTAATTTATATAGACGCTCGCACATGCACCAAAATAGTGAACGGAAGACAGATGAGTAGTGGGAACAAAAGAATAGGGTTTAATTTCTATCTATCTATCTATCTATCTATCTATCTATCAATCAATCAAACTATCTCTCTCTCTCTCTCTCACACACTCTACACACACACACACACACACACATATATATATATATATATGTATATATATGTATATATAGGATAAACGTACTTGAAAATGGATGCATGGTGTTCAATCATAATATAAATACATTATATATACATACATGTACATACTGAGACATATATGTATATACATATG
Source organism: Octopus sinensis (assembly GCF_006345805.1). Lineage (NCBI taxonomy): Eukaryota > Metazoa > Mollusca > Cephalopoda > Octopoda > Octopodidae > Octopus > Octopus sinensis. The sequence goes on along the minus strand of NC_043006.1, from coordinate 8,936,714 downwards.
CATATATGGATACAGGACTTCACAAAACGTAAATAACATGAAATTTGAAATCATGAAATCCAAAATACGAAAAGCAACATGTTAGTATGTACATATATGTACGCATATATGTCTATATAATTTTGATGCGTCTATCCACTGTACTGTTTTCTCACTCTCTCCACCTTCGTTTTCTCTCTTTTCCTTTCTCTAATACTTTTTCTCCTCTTTCACATTTTCTATCTGTCCTTCTCTCCCTCATTTATTCTCTCATTGCTCACACATGGCCTTCGTCCAACTTTTTTCCCACACGTGTTCATCCTTCTTTTCTTCCGGTCTCTGACACTGACCAGATGCATTCTAGTCTCTCTCCTATCCTATCTTTTCTCTTGTCTAAGAATGTTCTTCAGCGTTCGCCACCTTACCCCATCTGCTTTAGCATCCCTTACTATTTGTTTCACTGTCCTGCTTTTGTCACCAACTTTGATTCTCTGCTAAATCTCAAATTTTATTTTGATTTGCGGGAGCAACAGTTATCTCGATGGCACATATTGTCATGAATAGTTCGAAATGTGGAGTAGATAAACAGCTGACAACTGATTATGGATCGTTCTTTGTGTTACTTGCCTTGGTTTCCATATGCTGCTCTCGTTGTTCAGAAAAAAGCTAGTCTTCGTATCTCATGTTGTTTTTCGGATTTCAGATTTCATGTTCTCGAATTTCAAGGCGTTTACGTTGAGACTTCCTGTACCCCTATATGCATATATATATATATATATATATAATATATATATTATATAATATATATATATACGTACATACGTGCATCTATATGTCAGTATGTACATATATGTATGTATATATATATATATATATAAATTTAACAATTAAGGATAAAATCTTGAAAAGAATCTTAACAAGGAATTATCAGGTAGTTAGCGTGAAAAACTCATAAGAGAAAAAATCTGAAAATGTTTTCACTTGAAAATATTTATTTATATTATAAAGAGGGCATTATTACACATTAATGCCACACGCTAGGAGGAACCTTCAAAGTCAATACTACCGAAAATAAACGGATCGTACCGAATGCAGTTCTCAAAGCAAAACATTTAGAAAAGAATTTAGTTCCAGATCACGGTGATTTCGCAATTAACGTATTATCTATGTCTTTTGTTCATCAGTGAAACATATTCAAAAACTATCATAAATAAACAAACCGACCTA
>NC_043006.1:8923008-8930508 GCF_006345805.1 Octopus sinensis | reverse complement strand
CAACATACTAGCTTTCATCAAGACCTGTGTGTCTGGAGTTTTTAAAGTCCAGCCAACATTCAGAATGTGTCTCAGATATCTCTGATGCAAGTGCTCGAACACCTTTACATGACGTTTGTAAATGCTCCGTGTCTCAAATGGGTAATAGAATGATGTCAGTACATATGCGCTATACACAGCAATTTGTGCTTGACTTGTGATGCCATGTTGGGACCCGACAAGAGACTCAAAAGACCGGAAGGAATCAGTTGCTCTCTACAACCTGAAAGGTTTTCCTCATCCAGTTAGCAAGAACGGCTGGCTGTGCTGCCCAGGTAGACACGTTTTCTACCACTTTCAGAATTGTTTCTTCAACCAAGATAGCTGGTTCCCTATATGGATTCCTGGTGCAGGCTGTGCCATTACAGCAGTGTTGTCCAGGCTAATGCTTAGTCCAAATGCCTTGCAAGAAAACGAAATGCAATTCGTAAATGTTTTCATGTCATCCACTGTATAAGTAATTTAGTCACATATTGATACCTGTCATATATTCCCATACAATCTTTGTAAAAGCATGTATAAAAGCAGCAGCAATCTACAAAGAATTCATAACATGGCATTTAGGAATTCACATAAATATAAAGCCTGCGTCCTCAACCAATTTAATCAAACCAAAAACTTTATATCTAGGAAACGTGAAATTATATGATTTGCCCCGCCCTTCTCTCTTCACGTCAAATCTTTACTTAACTTGTTTTAAGATACTGAAGGAAATGTTCCTAAATTCATATCCTATTTTTAGTGAATCATCTGTGAAATTGTCGTACTCAACTACTCGGAATTGAGGTTCGGTCATAGCTTCCATCAATAGATTTAAACTCAGCCGTAAGAAATCTACCCAGACAAATCTTTATAATGAACTCTATAACACCGAAATTCACACTAGCTCTAAAGTACACATTACGCCAGGTCAGCTCTTCAATGTCGGGGTCGACTTAACCTCTAATACCCGGAAAACTCATGCTGATTTCGGGTGGTGGTTGGAACGTGTAATTGTTTAATAAGGAAGTCGTGTCCGTTAGCCGGATCCCGTTTAGGTAACAACGTATTATATAGGTGTTGTGTTCCTGCTAAACAGAGGGTAGGAGTTTATATAGGAAGCTCTGAAGACCTTAAACGTAGATATATGGCCCATTTGCACTCTTTCACTAACGCAAAATATAAGTCTTCTAAAATGCTAGATTCGTATATAAAGAACTAAAACTAAAAAAAATATACAATACACATTGTCTTTGTCAGTAATAATATAAGCACTTCTGTACAATACAATTACGCGTGTATGTAAATTGTGTATTAGAGAATCCATGAATAATGCAGCAGTTGAAAACGATTAACAGGAAGGAACAGAGAAAGCAGCAGAAGAGAATGCACATCAGTGATGATGACCCCCAGCCCGTTCCCGTCCTACCCCCAACATGCCCTTCCCTGGCAGACACCAGCCCCCAACATGTCTCATGAAATGCTGACCCTATTCCTACAACAAAAGAAAACAAGCAAACCTCCCAATCAACGTGTGAGAAATAAAAACCTTTTTTTGTATATAGAAAAGTGTACATGAACTTAGTGAGAAATATTGACATTTCTGGGGATTACACCACTTCGTCTGTAATTGGTGCTTGTCGGCAGTGAGCACATTCGAGAACTCAGAGAGGCATTTGGGATGGAAGACTCTGATTTGTAGGAAGTTGTGGACACAGCTGGACTAAAATATATGGTAAGGTCACGTGATTTTTTAAAACGGTTCGGATGAGAACTGTCTCATCCAAATTAGGCTATAAAAGATTTAAAGATTTCAATGAGGTCTGTATTAGCAAAACTTAGAAAACACATACATTCTTTAACCTATCTATCTCTTTTGAAAACACTTACAGGACAGCAAATTTGCTAGATATTACTTTAGATTTAAACTCTTCACTATACTTTCCATGTCATAAACCTAATCAAGACCTTAAATACATCAACAAAGAATCTAGCCACCATAAATCTACATTCGAAAGCATAATCAAAGGCATATCCATAAGAATATCCGATGTATCCGCCGGTGAAAAAAGTCTTCAATATCTACGCCAACTACTATAACCAAGCTCTAGCTGCAAGTGGTATCTCCCAGAAGAATAAATGTATACCCGACACTAGACCTAAGGAACACGTCTCGAATTTTAGGTCTGGACAAACGCACACAAATATTAGAAATCCAATCCCTCCAGCTACGATCAGTCAATCTCGCCCACGCACAACAATCGACCTACGAACGCTAATATTAACATTAGACCTTCCAATTTTCCTCTCACATTCACTAAGAATTCCATCTCCCCCAGCTTGCCTAATGAAAGTGGCGGGAGATCTATTCTCTGGTATACACTTCCGTTCACTTTAAACATTAAGAGCCACGCTAAAGCTTTCTTTAGAATAGTAGAATCCAGCTTCCCACGTAACCATAACTACACTTCTATCATTAACAGATCCACTTTAAAATTATCCTATTCAAATAAACCAAAGACAGAATCTACAGGGTCAGGCAAAATGATCCGACACATTTGTAGGTTAAATAAAAGGCAAATGAAGTAAAGAAACAAAAAAGTGTTTTTATTTTTGAAAAGTACATATAATGCCATTTTGTTTCATTATGTTTTAAAAATTAAATCAGTCAAATGGGATCCATTATTGTCCACACACTGTCGAAGGCGTTCGCGAAAGTTGTCAATAATTCGGCGGGTCATCTCATGCGATGTTTTTCTCTGGGGATACCTCAAGTCAAAGGTATACATTAATCGCCCTCGATCTATTGAACAACTTAAAGATGCAATTCGTCAAGAAATTACTGCCATTCCACATAAAATGACCCGCCGAGTTATTGACAACTTTCGTGAACGCCTTCGACAGTGTGTGGACAATAATGGATCCCATTTGACAGATTTAATTTTAAATACATAATGAAACAAAATGGCATTATATGTACTTTTCAAAAATAAAAACACTTTTTTGTTTCTTTACTTCATTTGCCTTTTATTTAACCTACAAATGTGTCGGATCATTTTGCCTGACCCTGTATTATCATTTCATTTAATAACCGTTGACTTAGCTCCTACGATCTAAATACATGCAACTCTACTATAGACCTACACCACTGGAAACACTAACACCGATCGCAGTAACATATCTAACTCACCAATTTAACTCGACCAATTTAAACAACTTAAATATATATAATACAATCCCCACATCTGAGGGTAATCGGCGCACACCTGAAACCGACACAAAATTAATAGGCACACTGATACTAACAATACTAATTATATTATAACCACTACAACTGATAATATATATATTTCAAACGTCAGTTGAAGTATATGTATTATAGCAGTAATGTTAATACTAACCCCAACGGCAGCATTACCATTACTTAAAACCGTACTATTATCAACACTACTACCACAAGCGGAACTATTAATAGCCGCAATAATAACATCACAAATACCACCTCTTCTACTACCGCTAATACTAACACTGGTACTGATGATAGTACTTCCGGTGTTGCTGCTGCTGCTGCTGCTGTTGTTGTTGTTGTTAAGCAACAAGACGGGAAAGGGTGATTAGATGATGGTCTAGGGCTCAGGGGCGGGACACCCCAGACCATGGAAGAAAAAAAATTGGTCGTCTTGTTGTAGTCGAGGGCTCTCCGTTGACGCCCGACACCACTGGGAGGTGGCCTTCGAAGTCGCTGGAAATGGAGATCTCCAGGTCCAAATTCTTGGACGGCTGTTGCTGCTGCTTCAACTACTACTAATACTACTACTACTACTACTACTACTACTACTACTACTACTATACTACTACTACTACTACTACTACTAATAACTACTACTACTACTAGTAATGGTAATAATAATTACAACCGCGACGCCTATAATGATAATGATGATAATAAAAATAATAATCGGAACGCTGTCGTTGATAGCGATAGTAGGAACGACAGCAATATCACAATCGATTCATCTAATACAACCCTAGCCAATGCCAGCTCTATGTCATGTCTGTCTCCAATTAACCACCATAGACCTGATAGCTGCAATTGCAGATCCAGATCCGGGACAGATTGCCCGCTGCAAACCCAATGCAGAAGATTCAGCGTCGTATACACTACATTGGTTCTAGCAACACTTTTAAACAAAGGTATTACTTACATATAAAATCGTTGGTGTTTAATGTTATCGCTGCAGTGTATTCTGGCTGATATTTTAAATGGACGTAGAGAATGCTTTGTGTGGCGCTTTGGAAGCTCTGCAATCTTTCATTGAACATATATTTATGTGCAAATGTAAAATGAATAACAATTGTTTGCAATAGCAACGAACATCAAAAATCAATTGTCAGAGATAAAAGTATTATCCTGTTCAGGATTATCAAAATATTTGAAAACTTTCCAGCACCGATCGGAACAAAACCGTAGATTATATTATATTTCAAACTGTCTCAAAGAACACAACCTGTACCGCGTTCAGGGATAATAAAGCTCGCAGAGCACTAAGTAACGAGTGAAATGAATATCAGATGAAAATTAAGAAATTAAGGAGGTGGAAAGAAAGGAAAGAAAAGGATGAAGGAATTAATAACCATGATAATGAGGATGTTGAAGACAATGATGTTGATGATTGTGACGTTGGGTTTACGTCAAGGATGATCATGTTAAGAGAACATGCGCTGCCATCCCACTCAATAACAATAATAATAATGAGGATTCATAATTGTAATGTAATAAATTATAATAACATGTTTTTTAAATGATTGTCGTAACTCTTAACAAAGGTAAACAGAACAGACAAAGAGCCGCCAGGATTGCAATAGATATATTATTTCTACAACAAGCCTGTCTTTGTCAATTACAAAATAAAAAGTGATAAAAATTCAAAATTATTGAAATTCAAATGTAAAATAAAAACAAGAGCAACCAGCGTCCACACTTTTTCGCCAGTTATAAAATACTTATTTTGAACTCGACAAGTAGAGGTTGCTGTCGAAAAATCGTTGTATTCCAATCGCATCGCGCTCTTCGTCTTGCAGTAATAATAATAATAATAATAATAAGGATTATTATTCTATGTTTGACTTTTGCTTTACATTTGTACAAGTTGGCTCCAAGTCTCACCCAGAGACCTCAAGAGATAATAAGTTGGAAGTTCATGTTGGTGTTATGTCTAGGGTACAATATATTTGGTTTTGTAGATAATGTTATAGTAGTGAATGTTTAAGAAACCATAATCTAATTTTCTTATGGCATCACAAGTACAAACCAAATATATGGCACCCTGGGCATAACACTAACATAAACTTCCAACTTGTTGCCTCTTGAGGTCTCTGGATGAGACTTCGAGCCAACTTGTACAAATGTAAAGCAAAAGTAAAACATAAAATAATAATAATAATAATAGTAATAATAATAATAATAATAATAATAATAATAATAATAATAATAATAATAATAATAATAATAATAATAATAATAGCCTACCACATAGCTGGATTAGGAAATGCCTTGAAATGTATAAGATAGCACCAACTCTGCGAAACTTCTTGACTGTAAGTATGAGATCATGGAGAACCACACTAACTCTGAACAGTGACAGTGAATCCCTAAATGCTGGTGATGTAAAAATTTCGTGTGGCATTTTCCAGGGTGACTCACTGTCACCACTCCTCTTTTGTTTATCCTTAATACCTCTCTCAAAGCTGCTCAATGATGCGCAGTACGGGTATAAAATGTTTGATAAAAATATAAATCATCTCGTTTACATGGATGATTTAAAGCTTTTTGCAAAAAATGATCAACAACTCAAGGGCTTACTAGCGATAGTCAAACAATTCAGTGACGACATCAGAATGCAATTCGGCCTCGATAAATGTGCAAAGGCTACCTTTATCAAAGGAAAAATGACAGAAACATCTAACGTTAACCTTGACCAACAGAATGTCATAAAAGAACTAGACCCAGCGGAGAGCTACAAGTACCTAGGGATAATTGAAGGGAACGGAATAAGGCATTCAGAGATGAAGGAAAGGATCAGGAGAGAATGCTATCGAAGAGTGAGAGCAATACTCAAGACAGAGCTGAATGCAAGAAACAGGATCGAAGCAATCAATGCATTAGCTATACCAGTCGTGACTTACAGTTTCAATATTGTTAACTGGTCAATTACTGAAATATGTCAGCTTGACAGAAAAATAAGGAAACTGTTGACAATGCATAGAATGCACCACCCTAAGGCAGATACAGAACGACTCTATCTGCCAAGAAAAGAGGGAGGCCGTGGTCTTTTGCAACTGGCAATAACAATGAAGATTGCTACAATTGGCCTAGACACCTACCTGAAAACTCTGAGGACTGGATGCTAAAACTTGTCTCAAAACATGAAAACAAGAAAGCATCATACTCAGTCACAAAACAGGCAAAGGAATATCTAAGTGAATTCCGAATACAACCAATTTCGGAATTAGAGATAGATATACAAGAAACAAGCACAGAAAAAGCTAGGCGCATGAAAACCGTGCCAAAACTGCGGCCTTAGATATTCTGAATAATAAATGGCAAGAAAAACCTCTCTATGGCAAATACCAAAGAGAGCGAATAATGCAGATATCGACAAAGCCCTGACCCATCAATGGCTAATGGCCTCTGGCTTAAAATCTGAAACAGAGGGGTTATCATAGCAGCTCAAGATCAATGCCTACCAACAAGAAACTACCAGGCCAACATATTAAAGATCAGAAGCAGTCCAACGTGTCGTGTATGCAAGCAACAAAATGAAGCCATGGACCATGTGGTCTCCAAGTGCAGTCTTCTAGCGCCTACAGAGTATCTCAACAGGCACGATAGAGCTGCACAATATATTCACTGGGTAATCTGTAAAAACCTGGATTTGCCCCATGAAAAAAAGTGGTGGGAACACAAACCACCCCCAGTGCTTGAAAATGACCACATCTCACTCCTCTGGAACTTCACCATTCAAACTGACAGGAAGATAGATGCAAATAGGCCAGACATCATATTGAAAAACTTCAAACAAAGAACATGCCTCCTCATTGATATGACTGTCCCAATCGATATAAACGTATCTGTCAAGACCTACCAAAAACTGAGCAAGTATAAAGATCTTGAAATAGAAATCAGCAAAATGTGGAAGCTGAAGACTAAAACAATACCTGTTGTCATAGGTGCCCTGGGAATGATAGCAAAAGGGGCTGATAGCTACCTAACTCAGATACCAGGAAACCCAAAAATGGCAGAAGTTCAAAAGATAGTGCTCATGGGAACTGCTCATATCCTACGCAAAATACTCTCTATGTAATCTCAAGGTTTAAAACAAACATAATTTTCGGGTTAAAAAAAAAAAAAAAAAACCTTTTTTTTTAGACATTCATTAGTACAACATCCCCACCCCCCAAATATATGGCACACTAGGCATA
>NC_043006.1:8890508-8918008 GCF_006345805.1 Octopus sinensis | reverse complement strand
TCAGTGAAGGCGCATGGCTCAGTGGTTAGAGCGTCGAGCTTACGATCGTGAGGTTGTGACCTCGAATCCCGGACCGGGCTGCGTGTTGTGTTCTTGAGCAAGGCACTTTATTTCACGTTGCTCCAGTTCACTCAACTGTAGAAATGAGTTGCGACGTCACAGGTGCCAAGCTGTATCGGCCCCTTTGCCTTTCCCTTGGATAACACTGGTGGCGTGGAGAGGGGAGGCCGGTATGCATGGGCGACTACTGGCCTTCCATAAAACAACCTTGCCCGGACTTGTGCCTGGGAGGGTAACTTTCTAGGTGAAATCCCATGGTCATTCATGACCGAAGGGGGTCTTTACCCTTATATATATATATATATTATATATATATATATATATATATGGATATATATATACATATATATATATATCCATATATATATATATATCCATATATATATATATATATATATGGATATATATATATATATATCCATATATATATATCCATATATATATATATATACCTATATATATTATATAGATATATATATATATATAATATATATTATATATAATACATATATGGATATATATATACAATATATATATATCCATATATATATATTTATCCCATTATATATATATATATATATATATACATATATACATATATATATATATATATATATATATATATATATATATATACAGATATACATGCATACATACATGTCTACATATATACACGCTTACAGGCATACATACACATCATACATATATACATACATACATGTATATATACAGACATACAGGAGTGGTTAGCCATGCGATATCGCAATGAATAGTATGTAAAAATGTTATTCCTAACTTATTTCCTAAAGCTAGAAGTATTTTAGTACATCACATATTGCTATACCAAATACCATATACTTTAAGAATTTTTGAAATTTTGAAATTATAATTTGTTATGAAGCAACTTCAAAGCAAACCTTCCGCCTAGATTTAGCTTCATCACACACACGAACATATACACTCATAAACTTATACATACGTGCAAAAATACATACATACATATAAATGCATATTGAGTGATTGTAAGTAATATATATATATATATATATATATATATAATATATATATATATATATCAGTAATATTAAAGGGAAAAATTAATTAATAATAATATTTAATAATTTTGCCAAGTAGTTCGTTATGTTAAAAGAACAATTATCGGTATACTTATACAAAACTTTTAAAGTTATGAGTATAATATAATTGTACTCATAATTATAGCATTTATATATACATAAATATATATATATATATATATATATATATATATATCTATATATATATATATATATATATATATATATATATATATATGTGCGTGTGCATATATGTATATATAACATATATATGTGTATATATATATATATATATATATATATATATATATATATTATATATATATATATACATACACACATATATATATATAGATAGATAGATAGATAGGTAGATAGATAGATAGTTAGATATATTTTAGAGACAGAGACAGTTTCAAGCAACTCGAACAACATTGAACGAAATTATCTATGATAGATATATATAAGATTAAATTTCATCAAATTAATATCGACAATTTCTATTCTATAAACAACACGCGTTTCATCACAATATATCTATTGGTATTGCTGGAATAGAAGGTATCTCGCAATTCAATACCATATCAATCCGACTATACAGCCAATCTTCAGGTCTGGATATATATTAAGCTCTTTCCCTATTTACATCCTATAAAAAGACATGACAACCAAAATTATACAATTAGAAATGGTCGAAATAGATTTTTAATAATTCAAAAATATTTTAAAATTTATCGGATTAGTAATTCAGCGTACATGTTTGCCTATCTCTATGTTTGGTTGTATGTTTATATTGACATATAAAGGAACTAAATTAACCACGTAATAACTAGACTATTCCCATCATACATCTACTTCCAGCTTCTCCTAGATTTTTATTACTTACTTCCCGTACACGATAAATATATAAAATAGCAAATGTATTTTAGGAACTATTAAATATTAATAAGAATTATCTCCCCTACACCGGAGCTCTCAAGGTTGGATTATACGTCGTTTTCCTGGAAGCAATGATTGATTCGCGAAGAGGGAATTTTCAAAAAGATAAGTTAATATTTCTATTTCTTTTTCGCGTTTTATTATTATTAATTTGATTTATTCCTCATTTTTGTTCTTTATTTAGTAATGAATAATTCTCTCGACGATTTCTAGCTTTGATTGTCATGTCTTTATATCGGATGTAAATATTAAAATAGTTTTATATAATCCAGACCTGAAGATTGGCAGTATAATCGGATTGATATGGTATTAAATTTCGAGGCCTACTACTTTAGCATTACCGATACATATATTGTCATGAAATGCGCGTTGTCTATATAATTTAATATATGACTCAGATTATTAATTGTATATATTAATTTGTTAAAATTTAATCTTATATATCTTTATCATAGATAATGTCATTCAATATTGTTTGAGTTGCTTGAAGGTGTCTCTGTCTCTCAAACCTATATATATATATATATATATATGTGTGTGTGTGTGTGTGTGTGTGTGTGTGTGTGTGTGTGTGTGTGTGTGTGTATGTGTGTGTGTATAATACAGCGAGAAATTTATTTTAGTACCACTAAATTGAATTTCTCTCGCCTGTGGACTGGGAAATAATTTCCCTAATATTAATAAATTAACAATAATTAAATATATATATGCATGCTTACATATACACCCATATACATATAGTCAGTTATAGTTTGCAACACTCCATATGTTTTAATGTCTGTGTCTAAAGAAAATTGATTCTTTCATATATGAATATAAATGTGTCAGTCTTGTTGTGACACCTAATGGAGACAAGCGGAATATAGCTACAGATATCTTTTAGATATCTGACTCTAGTTTCAATAAATATTCCCTTGAGGTTGATAGAAAATTTCTTAATACAACTTTCAAATTATCCCTTGAGCATAAACAGAAAGTTTGTCCCAGTTTTTCTCAGTTTACAATATTAATTGTTTTATAGTTTTCAGTATCCCGATTAGTCACATTAAAGACGAACTAATTTAGGCCAATACATTAAACAATTCCCGTTCAATACATTATTTATATAATTGATCGGAACTCATAATACAGATGCCTGAATAGAAAGATCTAATCATATATCTGTTTTCGCTTATAACTATATATGCTTACATATGTTTGCAGGTCTGTTATATTTGTTGGAAAACAAACTATTTACTTACAGGCCTACATTATAAACGATCCGTGTTATCATTTAACGTACGATATCGCTATATGTGTCTGAGGTGATAAAATGGTTAAACCTAAGCTAAAAATTGCGGTTTTACTCATAATACATACTGGAGTATTCCATTAATTAATTAGTCAATTCTTGTTGCCAAAATTTGCACTCTTCTGCGATTCTGACTGGTCGTCAAAATTTATGCGAACTATAAAATAACTATCTTCTGATATATTTCTATTTTCCTGCCGCTGAAAATGAATTACCAGTCTCTCTTGAGACGATTCAACAACAAGATTAGCCACAGAGAAAATGGGTGTAATTCATTAAGTTTACAATTCTCCTGGTGTTGAATTGCCCTGGCGTACTTCACTAAAAACAAACGCTGCAAAAATCATACACACCCACGTATACATATTTACACATACGTACATATACCAGTAGAAAAAAAAATAAAAGATAAGTATATATATGTATGTGTGTGTGTGTGTATGCTAATAACACACATGCACACACCTCAACGTGAAGGAAGCATAATTCTAATGTTTAAAATTCTACTTACCGTACCCGAGAGATCGTTGTACAGCCATGACTGACAGGTTGTAGACTGCCTCATGATGCATATATACATACATATGCGTGTATATGTGTGTATGTGAGTGAAAGTCATTTAAGAGAACATCAGTTAGCAAAAAAAAGCACACGTGTATTTATCAGAATATATATTATCCAAGTGGGCATATTACACGAAGTGTAACCCTGCGCTCAACAGAAGTGAAAAATGGCGACTGATTTCCATTCCGTATCGCCTACTCTGATGACTGCAGGGTTATATAATCGCATTGTTACGAAACATCCCGTTGAATCCCAAACTAGAAACCGATAGATAGCATCGGCTGTAATGGATATATGACACCGTACTCTTCACATAATACTCAGAAATGGGTATTCTTGAGACACTTTATTTAACGTCACTCCAGTTCACTCAGCTGTAGAAATGAGTTGCAGCGTCACTGGTGCTAAACTGTGTCGGCTTTTGACTTTCCCTTGGATAACAACGGTGGTGTGGAGAAGTGAGGCTGATATGCATAGGTCACTGCTGGTCTTTCATAAAATCAACCCTTGTTTGTGCGTTCGTCGGTGAGGAGACTTTACGCCCAGACTTGTACCCCGGAGATGCACCCATGGTAATTTATGACCGGCGAAGTCGAGTATGTTGTATATATATATACACAAAATGATAAGATCGTTATATATATAACTAGCAGTATCGCCCGGCGTTGCTCGGGTTTGTAAGGGAAATAACTATATAAGCATTTTTAGAGATGTAAAGTATAATAGCCATCTCAATATGGCTAACCACAAAGGGGGGTGTTATTGTAGCTTTTTACGTTCTGAGACTTAATAATAAATTTTTAGAGAGTTACTTCTCTTATATATTCCAAAAATGCATTAAAAATGGAAAAGATTGATGGTAATTTTTTTTTTTAAATCGTAGACTCATCGTAGACGCGCGCTATTACCCAGAAGGGCTCGATATGAATCACAACTATAAGATACCCGGTTTTGGTTAAACTGCACCGCAAAATATGGGAGTAGTTAGGAATCTAAATCGTAGGAGACAGACAGCACACAACCTCACTTTTATATCTAAAGATGAAGAGGCGGCATGCGAAGAAAACCACCTTATAGGTTATAGTAATTATTTAAATTATAAATATGGGTATCTAAGAGATACCAACAAGCTTGAAATAGCAGTCAAACCATGACTCTCATGAATATATGAGTTAATTTGGTCCTGAAGACCGTTCGTAATGCAGAGCTATAATTTCTCGTACTAGCAATGTTGTAAATCGTAATTCTCTCTAGATAATTATTTTAACTATAAAATTTATAATACTTGTAAATAAATATCAATAAAACAACAGTAGAATGTAAAGAATATTTTATGTAAAGTAAAAAACTTCGATATCATTTATAATAAATATATAGTATAATTCTTTTCAGAATCACTTTTACTCGCACTAGACTCGTACATACCTTCAGTTGTAAACACAATTAACAAGTTCTCGTTGACGAGTTTATAGATGTCTTTATAAAACACAAGTCTAGATTTATTTGCTTAGAAAAAGCTTTTTTATCTTTTAGTTCTCTATAAATATCTCGGTATAACAGGTTATGTTGGTAGAAACTTTTGCACTTCGTTCAAAATTTCAATTTATCATAACATAAAACTCGTAAAGTTGGGGTCTCATATAACGGGAACTCATAAAGCGATGCATTACTCTGTATGTGTGCGTGTGCGTGTGTGTGTGTATATGTGTTTGTGTGTATATATATATGTGTGTGTATATGTATATGTATATGTATATATAAAGGTGGCGAGCTGGCAGAAACGTTAGCGCGCCGAGCGAAATGCTTAGCGGTATTCCGCCGAGGTCGACTTTGCCTTTCCTCCTTTTGCGGTCGATAAATTAAGTACCAGTTTCGCACTGGGGTCGATGTAATCGACTTAATACCTATGTCTGTCCTTGTTTGTCCCCTCTATGTTTAGCCCCTTGTGGGCAGTAGAGGAATATATATATATATATGTGTGTGTGTGTGTGTGTAGTGTAGTGTAAGTGTTATAAACCAAAAATTAAACATTGGCTGCCATACCATTACTATAAAAATGTGAATGTTATCTGTGCACACACGCTATCTGAAACTAAAGTCGATTTCAGCTTGAAGCAAACTTGGCAAAATACTTAATTATTGATATAACTATATATAGATTATACGTTTTACAAAGCAGATAATAATTCCGTCCTTACATTCTTATGCATTTTGATTCTTCAAATGTATGTCTTGCTTCCTCTTATTTTATGTGTAACTCTCTAGAGTATTTATTCTGTTTTCACGTAGAATTTAATATTTTCACTTTTATATTATTTTTGTAATTGTGTCAGAAATCAATACCTTTCATTGTAGTTATAACATTTTATATACATTATTCAGCAGTGTTCTAGTTTCTGTCAAGCTATATGTTTCTTGCAATTGATATCTTTATTGAAATGAATTCAAACTTCCTATTGCATATTCAGATTAATATATTTCCTTTAGCCTTATATGCTTTCTTAATGTTAATGGTTGACTCAAAAATATACCAACACTCAACGCTCCATCCTAAGTATCGCTTTCTTAATAAGTCAATAACTACGACAATTATTATTTCCACTCAATTCATGCCTATTATATCTTTGCCATGTAAAGGTCTTCTACCATTTAAAAAAATCCCTAAGCCAACTTAGAGTTTAAAGTTTCACTCATTACGTCTTCACTCATTAAACCTCTTTTACACTATTTCCGGTGGTCGTACTGGTGATCGAAAGATTTTACTCACCTTACCATTTTCAGTTTCAATTCATGAACATATATACATACACACTAACACACAACTACACACATCGGAATGCATGCAAATATGTATGTATGTATGCATATATGCATACATGTATGTATGTATGTAGGTATGTACGTATGTGTTAATTCTCGTTACTCGACAATGTTGTTCATTTTGATTTTGCCTTATTAATCCTTCAAAATCAATGGAATATATCAGCCCTTATACGAATGAACTGGCATCATATAAAATGTTACAATATTTACGAAACAATGCACGTAAAAATACTTCGGCTTCTTGCAGAAAATGCACGTATGATTTGTAAAGGGAAGATATTATGTCCTTATAAAAAGTAATCTTCATGCTTATATATGTAACACAAGTAGAAATATTGTTGAGAAATATTAATGACAGAGTGTGAAAGTTTGTGTGACATTCAGATTTAATCGTGTGGTTCTGTGTAAAATTTACACCAATTTCATATGTAGATTAATCTCGCATACACAGCAAAATACCCACACTGGAATCTGCATGTAATGATGTGAAAGTCTCCGACTTCTACTTGTAGCACTAAATTCTAAAACAAATATTTGAGTGTAAAATTTGAATTTGAGAAAGACCTACGAGGAAAGACCTACACGAAAGGAAAGGGCATATACTGTTGCTTTATAATTAACATGTTTATCTTGTTCAAACATCAAAACCTTATATAACTGTAGTCATATCATGTCAATAAATTTTATGTTTATTAAAACTATCATTTTCTATTTTAATTTTAAATTTTCCAATGTTTTCTCCCTTCTCCCTCTCGGATATACCTCCTGTAGTGGCAACATTATGAGAACTATGAATTATATTAATTACATTCGGCACAAACTAAAACTTTCAAGTTTATTATTGAAATGCAGATTTCCCAAGTTAGCTTAATCTAGAAAGAGAAAAAAATTAAGTAACGAACATATTGAAACCGCATAATTGCTATACACTTCTAGTTTGGTATAAAATATTTCTAATATGATTTACTTTGTTATTGGATACATAGGAAATAGAATGATTATAGCAATCCGGTCTGTTAATTTCCATTTATGATTTCTTTCTTTGAAGTCAACTGTTAAACATCCAACAAATATTCTTCTTAACTCCATAATATTTTCCGGTAAAAGAATGTCCTAAATATTTTAATGAATTAATTCATTTGTAAATTAAAAGAGTTACATCTTCATTACAGACGTTTAGACGTACTGTAGAGGCATCTTTAATTCATCCGAAATAATTACACATCTGCAAACTTGGTAATGAATGCAACACACTTCATATTCAGCCACTGGTGTGAAACGCAATGAAGTGCTAATTATTGCATCGCTTTGAAAATAAACTCCTGACAACGTTCGGTTCCATATAAGGTTATTTCCTTAGTGCTTTGAATGTGCTTTAAAACAATAATCGCTGTAAATACACAGAAGTGCCATCAAAAGCAATAGAAAACTGTACATTGTTTCATTAACGGCCTTCACTGAACTGACATGTTATCCCAAATTCTGATGACTGCATCGTGTAGCTACATTCATTTCAATCAACTCCATAGGATTACAAGACCTTTTAAATCCTGACTACCTGCAATTAAAATATTGGTTAGTGATCATAAAATGGTTTCCGATTTATGTTTGTGTTCGCACAATTAGGGTCCATTCTAATTAAGGTAGAATACGTGAAAACGTATTGGAAATCAATAGCGTTGTCCAGCAGCTGTTCTTATACGGGAGAAGGCAATGATGTGATAGAGATAACGAGGTAATATATTGGGTCATCCCAAAAATAATGCATTTTTTTTCAGTTGCATGAAATAAAAGACGGAGGGTGACATGATAAACTGCCTGCATCAACTTGCCATAAAAGCTGGTAGTAAGTTTACCTTGTGCTTATTCATAGTACAAGTTTTGAAGAGTGCAGTTAGGATTTCACAGTTATTTTTTCAATGCTATAATGGAAGTGACAACGGAGCACATTCGGCATATTTTGTTTCATGAATTCAATAAAGGCAACAACACAGCAGAAAGAGCAGGTAATATAAATGCAATATATGAGGGTCGGACAATATGCGTAAGGCTGTGTCAACAGTGGTTTCAGAAATTCCGAGCCGGAAGCTACAGCCTAGGAGGCGAGGCCCATCTTGGAAGATATGTAGAGCTTGACCAGGACTTTCTGCAAAGCCTGAAACAGAACCCCATCATAACTGTTGAAGAATTAGGAGATAAGCTTGGCTTTGGTCATTCAACCATTCATCGACATTTGCACTAGAAGAAACAACCACATTTGGTTTCAAGACGAAAGGTTTTCTTCCATAAAGACAATGCTTCGACATATACAGCGAGGATGACGTTCCAAAGGCTCGAACAGTTTGAATCGCAAACGATTGCCCCACCAACCATATTCGCTGGGCATTGCCCCATCTGGTTAACATTTAGTCCGCAGTTTTCAAAATCATTTGAACAGAAAGTACATGAATTCTCTAGACGAGATAGTACTAGAAGAGTATTTCATGGACTTTCAGACGATGGGCCTTGCAGGTCTACCAGATAGATGGAGGAACTTTGCAGATTATGTAGGCGAGTATATTTTGGATTTAAAAGAAAAGTTTGTTAGTTCAATTTCGAAAAATAAAACAAGCATTAAAAAAACCGTACCATTTATGGTATGACGACCCAACACATGGTTTACATAATGAGATACACTGACACTGGAGCGTAGACGAAACAATCTATTCTACTCTAGGCACAAGGCCCGACATTTTGGGAGAGGGGACCAGTCAATTGGATGGATCCCAGTACGCAACTGGTACTTAATTCATCGACCCCGAAAGGATGAAAGGCAAAGTCGACCTCGGTGGAATTTCAACTAGCTCTGAACATAAACACAGACGAAATGCCGCTTATTTTTTTTTAAACCGGCGTGCTAACGTTTCTGCCAGCTCGTGGCCTTAGCGTAGAAGAAATAATGTGATGACACACGGTTTCCAATAGAAGGTTAAAGGTGTGGCATATTAAGAGTAACTCCTACAGAAACAATGATATTCTACACGAGGTAATAGAAGCTATGATGCAGGAAATCATTCGTTTGGTGTAGAAAGTATTGTTGATGTGGCATTTCACTCTAATATTTGTTCAATACTTTACCTGATTAAGTTTTTAAGTTTTTTTTTTTAATAAACTTATCCTTTTTGTAATTTTTTATAACAGAATTGATTATTTTATTGGCCATCGAATTCAGGGACTTATTGCAAAATATCACTGTGTTTCCGATTTCGAGGAATTTTCATTTTAGTGACAGACAAGATATGAATTATTTACATTCATATAATTACATGCTTCCAGGAATATATACAGCGAAATACATGTTTTTGTTTCTACATTTCAAGTCATTCTTCTGTAAAATGGCAATAGCAAAGGAAAAAAAAAAACATTTTTTGAATTTTGAATTTGTTGATTTTTATTTGATTTTAGCATATTTTTCCATCTAAAAAAATTGAAGCACAGGTGACAATGAACGTTTATCTATATTTCGTAGGTGTATAATATAGACTGCAGGGTTCATATAAACTTTTGGCGACAATTTGGAATTAACAGTGATGACCCTAATAACTAAACTTCTTATCGGGTGGAGTAGTAATACACATCTCATGGTATTACTTTGATAAATCGAAGGTGGCGAAATGGCGGAAACGTTAGCACACCGGGCGAAATGCTTAGCGGTATTTCGTCTGCCGTTACGTTCTGAGCTCAAATTCCGCCGAGGTCGACTTTGCCTTTCATCATTTCAGGGTCGATAAATTAAGAATCAGTTACGCACTGGGGTCGATGTAATCGATTAATCCGTTTGTCTGTCCTTGTTTGTCCTCTCTATGTTTAGCCCCTTGTGGGTAGTAAAGAAATGGGTATTTTGTCTGTCGCTACGTTCTGAGTTCAAATTCCGCCGAGGTCGACTTTACATTTCATCCTTTCGGGGTCGATTAAATAAGTACCAGATACGCACTGGAGTCGATGTAATCGACTTAAATACGTTGGTCTGCCCTTGTTTGTCCACTCTGTGTTTAGCCCCTTGTGGGTAGTAAAGAAATAGGTATTTCGACTGCCGCTACATTCTGAGTTCAAATTCCGCCGAGGTCTACTTTGCATTTCATCCTTTCGGGGTCGATTAAATAAGTACCAGTTACGCACTGGGGTCGATGTAATCGATTAATCCGTTGGGCTGTCCTTGTTTGTCCACTCTATGTTTAGCCCCTTGTGGGTAGTAAAGAAATAGGTATTTCGTCTGCCGCTACGTTCTGAGTTCAAATTCCGCCGAGGTCGACTTCGCATTTCATCCTTTCGGGGTCGATTAAATAAGTACCAGTTACGCACTGGGGTCGATGTAATCGACTTAAATCCGTTGGTCTGTCCTTGTTTGTCCACTCTATGTTTAGCCCCTTGTGGGTAGTAAAGAAATAGGTATTTTGTCTGCCGCTACGTTCTGAGTTCAAATTCCGCCGAGGTCTACTTTGCATTTCATCCTTCGGGGTCGATTAAATAAGTACCAGATACGCACTGGAGTCGATGTAATCGACTTAAATACGTTGGTCTGCCCTTGTTTGTCCACTCTGTGTTTAGCCCCTTGTGGGTAGTAAAGAAATAGGTATTTCGACTGCCGCTACATTCTGAGTTCAAATTCCGCCGAGGTCTACTTTGCATTTCATCCTTTCGGGGTCGATTAATAAGTACCAGTTACGCACTGGGGTCGATGTAATCGATTAATCCGTTGGGCTGTCCTTGTTTGTCCACTCTATGTTTAGCCCCTTGTGGGTAGTAAAGAAATAGGTATTTCGTCTGCCGCTACGTTCTGAGTTCAAATTCCGCCGAGGTCGACTTCGCATTTCATCCTTTCGGGGTCGATTAATAAGTACCAGTTACGCACTGGGGTCGATGTAATCGACTTAAATCCGTTGGTCTGTCCTTGTTTGTCCACTCTATGTTTAGCCCCTTGTGGGTAGTAAAGAAATAGGTATTTTGTCTGCCGCTACGTTCTGAGTTCAAATTCCGCCGAGGTCTACTTTGCATTTCATCCTTTCGGGGTCGATTAAATAAGTACCTGTTATGCACTGGGGTCGATGTAATCGAATTATTCCGGTTGTCTGTCCTTGTTTGTCCACTCTATGTTTAGCCCCGTGTGGGTAATAAAGAAATAGGTATTACTTTGATAAATCTCAGGTAGAGCTGCTACTACAACCGAGTTGTGATCATTGATTTTGAGTAGCTGAATTTCAAGCGTATTAAAATATCTGCTTCCATGCAGCAAATATTTCCGTTATTTTCATTTTCACTTTGAGAAGTATTATTATTGTAATTCACATACGATATTTCTAGTCTTGTACATTGAAACTCAGCAACTTTCTGTCTTATAAAAGTCGCTTTCTGGTCTTCTAACCTTCAATATAAAAATTTGAAGAAATCTTACAAACGCTGAGTGGAGAATATGTAAATAATTTTGTTTTGCACAATTGCAAATATTCTATATTCGAAATTCTCCTACAGATAAAAATATTTACCAATTTATCGGCGAGCATAAGCATTTAGGATATAGTAATAAACTTTCTAATTTGTAAACGCTCTAGGGGTTTTTTTCTCGAACTGCAAAAATATTATATTATACTCGTAAAAAAACAATTTTTGATACAATAAAATGTAATTGTAAAAGAATGCTTACGTTTTCAAAGAAGTATTTCAGAATGTTCGACAAAATGCTGTTCAATAGATATGGAATGCACAGCTAATAATTCAGAGCATAGATTCTCACCTAGAACTTATGAACGTGTTACATGTGTTCATAAGAAATGTTAATTACGTTATTAATTTTTGTAAAATTCTTAGCTAAAACGAGACAACGCATGCGTATACAAGCAGCACGTAGATATGTACAAATGCCAGATGCATCCAATATATTCTGCGCAGGTGAGAGAACCCATAACACTTTCTAGTAACGGGACCAGCAGACCAGCCTGGTTTCGGTCTATTTCTGTCTCGCTTAAGTACTGGACACTTTGTCTCCTAGAGATGGCAGCAGTTCACCTCTGCTCGCAATAAATATAAAATTCAAGCGACATTCACTCTCTGATCCTCCAACAAGGAAAACCGCTAGTTCTAAGATATGTCTGAATGATGAACACAGCAGTGGTGCTAGCAAGTAATGGTCGTAGCCCTTCAACAACGGACTTTCCTGAGATTTTTTTAACCCCAAGACGGCATCTCACACACACACACACATACACACACACACACACACACACACACACACACACACACACACACACACACACATATATATATATATATATATATGGAGGCGCAGTGGCCCATTGGTTAGGGCAGCGGATTCGTAGTCGTAGGATCGTGGTTTCGATTCCCAGACCAGACGTTGTGAGTGTTTATTGAGCGAAAACACCTAAAGTTCCAAGCGGCTCCGGCAGGGGGTGGTGGTGTTCCCTGCTGTATTCTTGCGCCACAACTTTCTCTCACTCTTACTTCTGTTGGCCTGCTCGCTTAGCAAGCGGGGTGGCGTCACTTGAAGGCTAAAACCATTGCGAAGCGCATTGTGACCAGCGATGAGTAGCAACATCTGATAGCCTGGTCGGCCTTGTGGTCACGTGATATATATATATATATAGCAAAAATTCAATTGGTACTAACTGAGACTGACGTGGCAACATAGTGACGTTTCAAGTTTTTACTTTTGGCTTTATATTCCGCCTAGCCACCTTCATTATTGTACGCACACACACACACACACACACACACACACAATATATATATATATATATATATATAGAAATTCAGGGTGAGTACTTGATAATTGTAAGCACCTGTATATACCTTTTGGTGGTGTAGGTGGTGGAGTAAATTAATCAAAATAAAAACATGATGCCAAGGATTCAGCGGTACATATGTTTCGGGCAACAGCATAAAAATGATGCGGCCATCTCGTCCTTCTCTCAATGCTATTGCCGCATTATATCGTACGCGAATGAGAGGATTTGCATCCCCAACGTAGAATTTTTGATGTAATACATGTCCTTGAGGTAGTAGTTGTGCGCGGCTGAAGAAGGCCATAGACACACATTATGCATTGTTATAAATCCGTCTAATAAAGGCCCGAAACATATGTACCGCTGAATCCTTGGCATCATGTTTTTATTTTGATTAATTTATATATATATATAATTATACCGTTTGCGTATCTTCAAACAGCAAAATATGAATAGACGGAGTATATTTCAAATTGGAAATATGCTGGAAAATCAGATTGGAAAGATGACTAACGATATGACTAAATAATGTTCATGTCTAGGTATCGTTTATATTTTCAGCTTGTCATTTAATCGAGTTGTATTCGATCAGATGTCATACTAAATGTAACGGCTTTCACAGTTACGCAGTCAGGTTTTACTGGCAGTAGACAGCGTTATTCATTCTTTATATTGTCGACAAATTATATCTCTTGCCAGTGTCCGCTGAGTATAACTGCTGCTTGGCTGATTACCATTATGGATGAGTGGCTTTCTCCTAGATATTTCAAATCTTTCAAAGTTATTCTTTAAAGTATTATCTGATTAGATTGTGACAAGTGAGGAAATAGTTTAGGATGGATACCGTTATTCATCTATAATGGGAATAAAATATATATAAGAAAAATGAAACACTAAATGAAGTTACATAATAGAGATAGCATAACATGAAGAAATAAAGTGCTTTAAAATATATGAAATAATAAAGTAATACTTTTGACAGATTCCTATGAAACTTTCTGTGCTATTGCAGAAATAGTGAAATAATATTGAATCATTCAAGTCGTTTCAAAGTTATAATTCTGAAATTTATAGACGTAATATTATGACATTGAAGAACTATGTAGTCAATATATTTGATAATTTTATACGCTACATATATTACTTTTGTCTGTATGAATGTGTATCTCTCCCCCTCTCTCTCTCTCGCTCCAGATTTTTCTGTCTGTGACTAGTTGTATTGACATGCTTCAAGTGAGATATGGCATCATTCAAAAGCAATATATTGCATAAAGGAGCTACATAAAAAATTCTGGACCTAAACAAAGGGATGAGTTTTGCACGTTGTAATATAAGTTTATTGATACAAATATATCATAGAATATATACGGTTTTACGCGAAAGTTTTCGTAGCAGTGAATAGTGTATAACTTAACAGCTGTTCACTTTACTTACATGTAAGCAACAATACATCGCTATTTGATTTTGCCACCTTAGTTTCAATTGCAACATATACATATGTGTGTACGTGCGTGTATACACACACGCACACACTCACGCACGTACACACGCACACACATACACACACGCATTCATATACATATAGAAGCTCAAAAATACAAAGTAAAATACTACTTCTTCATAAATGTTGGCCCGAAGATAATTAACAAGATTTTGATTACGTAGTGTTGTAGTTCAAGCGGTGACATAGGAGTAAAATAAATTTGTGTCAGGAAATCTAGACTTTATCGGGGCTGTGTAACTTCACTTCAGCTGATAATATGAAATGCAAACAGCCAGTATGCATCTCGTTCGACGAGAAGATTTACCGTTAAATAACGGTAAATCAGTTACTTAACAAATTATCAAATCAAATGAACAGAATATTAATCTGCAAATATGAATTTGTTTTGTTGAAGAATATATTGCGTAATATTCTGTAACAGTATGACTTATGTAGTAGTAATGTGTATTTGTTTGCTATTTAAGTAATGGTAAAACAAATTAATAGCATTGAAAACGGGGTCCTATTTTCTAGTATGCATTATAAGGCAAGCAATGAGGCAGATATAAATTATCGTAAAAAGAGGTGTACTTCGAAGCGTATACTTAGGTAGATGACAGGAACCTACGTAACGACCACTACAGAATTGTACGTTAATATACGAGTTGCTATTCAAGAAGGATCTGCCAGTTACCATTAATTAGGAGCTTACAGTGTTTGGCAGTAACTAGGAGTTATAATGGTCCAACATATAGCAATAAGAAATAGCGCCATTAAGCTGCAGGGAGTAGTTAATCTAATATTTTAATATCTCGGCATTCTGTAAATTTGAACAGAAATAACTAGTTTGAGATCTCGATCTCAGATATAAAATGTTTCTCATAACATTTTTATGGAAAATTTTATTTATGTAAAAAAAGATAATACAAATCAAGTGAATTGCCTATTCATCCAAGTTCCGAAGATTTCTGGGCTTATAACCCTCGCTTATATGATGAAATTAGAAAATATAAAACACGCAGCTACACGTAAACACAGGCGCACGCAAAGGACCCTCCCCACCACACACGCACATACACATACACACAGCAATGTCGTCTAGCAGCGAATGGTGTTAAGGAAGCTTTTATAGTTCGAAGAATAAAGTTAAACATGGAAGCATTGTATTTAAATAGAAGTATTAAGAAGCATTTTATTAATCAATACATGAAGAGTCTTGAGTAAATTTTAGAAAATAGTGTTTTATTCAGTGGACAAAATTCAATTCATGCTACGATATACATATCATTTGCAATATCACAACCCGTTTACTTTCGTTTGTAAAATAATTTACCTATTATTTTAACGAAACCGAATTATTTCTAATGGAAATATCTATTAAATATATGTAGAGTGAATATTACCTTAAAATTTGGGAATATTTTACTATCATTTTTGTGAGTCCAACTTAAAATGTCATATTAGAAGCTCTCTCGATAGAATCATTATTTCATGATATCCAGGTGGGTGATACAGTTACAAAGACTTTTTCCTCAAATGGTTATCGGGGGAAGAGAGAGTATTTGTTCACTAAATAATTGAAACTTTTATCAAGCATGGAGTGCAATCTAACATCAGTTAGCTTTCATTGAAATGACATCCAAATATTGATACTAAACTTGAAACATAGTTACTTTGTTATAACTGTTCTGCTGTAAAACCTGTCACACGAGCTTGTGGGAAATGACGATTTCAAGTATCCTCTTTTCAACTGAAATATCGATTTGTTTTAATTTTGAGCATACTTTGTGAATTTTAGCGAACAACATGACGTTGAGGAGTGTGTGTCTGCATCATTGATATCAGTAGCATATATGAAGCTCATTGACATCGATCAGAAATAATAAATGCACTGCCGACCTGAATACGTGATAGGTTTGATTTTAATATATAGAGAGCAGACTTTGGGGAAATTGTTTTGTGCTGATGCGAATCAAATGCTTAGAAGGCCAGTTTCGCATTAAATATAATCAGATATATTTTGTTGTTTTCATTGTTGTTGCTATTGTTGTTGTTGTTGTTGTTGTTGTTCTTCTTCTTCTTCTTCTTCTTCTTCTTCTTCTTCTTCTTCTTCTTCTTATTATTATTATTATTATTATTATTATTATTATTATTATTATAGTTATTATTATTATTATTATTATTATTATTATTATTATTATTATTATTATTATTATTATTATCATTATTATTATTATTCAGTAGTTTTATTTTTATAGCGTGCTTTCACTTCACTACCGAGCGCAGCTCTGTGTGCCTTGGGTACGTGCTGTGATTTGTTGTGATGCTCTGATGGTTATTGTATGGAAAGTGTTCTGCGTAGGATGTATGCAGTGCCTAGTAGTGCAATTTTCTGTTATTATTATTATTTTATTATTATTATTATTATTATTATTATTATTATTAGTATTATTATTATTATTATTATTGTTATTATTATTATTATTATTATTATTATTATTAATATTATTATTGTTATTATTATTATTATTTCAAAGGTCTAGTCTAAGGTCACATCTAAACAGTTGATCATTTACACACTATACTTAACTATACTAATATTTTAAAAGCAATATCTAATGTGTTCCATCTTTTATTTCCCAAGAAGGTTTTCATTTGTGAATTTCGGTAAAATTAACTGTTGTTTTAAAAGTTTAATAAATCAAGGGAGACGGTTGCAAGATAATATGTTGAAACTCATGTTATTTTACTAGTATTTGATGAAACTTCCAGGAAAATATGGTTAGGACACAAGAAACAGATGAAATTTTGGTCGTGATCCGGGAATTTTTATGGATTCTTGAATGATTTTTCATTTGTTATATTTACTTTACATGAAGTATTAGGGCACGTTCTTTGATTATCTCCCTTGAAAACACATTCATCGTTTCCACGTAACCTATGGTGGCGTGGCTGTTTACAAAGTTTATTTTCGTTTCTCTATTAATAATGTTACCGTATCTCACTTTAAATGAGCTGCTTGGCGGAGGTCTGCGCTCTCCGAGTGCTTTTCTAGTTTTAATAGGCATTGGCTCACTTGTTTCTCCATATTACTGAAAGCATAAGGACGCAAATCTGCGCTCCTACAAGCAGATTTACACATATACAGAAAACGGACATATATTTTGGCTATATATACAGAAAACGAATATATTTTGGCTATCATATGCAATATTTTCAAAGAAGAAGAAATCCTCAAAATTTAAGTATCTATTCGTGTAGCAATACAATGACATATAAACTGATTCTAGATATGTATACATTGCACACATGCACACAAACATATATATATATATATATATATATATATATATATATATATATATATATATACACGAGCAAAACGTCCCCGTATAATGGACGGTGCTGAGTTGCCAAACATTTAAACCAAATTTTCTCAAAACAACTTGTCCTACCATCCCATAGGCCTCCATTTTGAGAAACACAGATTTAACCTAAATTTGAGACACCAGCAAAAGAAGAAGTAAAGATAGACTTTTTTTCGCGTACACGTAGTATCAATCTCAACAGCTGATGTACTTGCGCGTATAAATGCACGTTCTCACGGCTTTATCGATCACATTCTTACCTGGAATCGATTTTTGCAATTTTTTCAGGACCTATACATGCCCTGATACCTTCGGTATCTACATATCGAATTTGAGCGCAATCGAATGGAGGATGTCCGAGATCCTAGAAGACACACACACAGACAGAATGGATTTTATATAATATATATACATATACAAACATACACACATATGTATGCATACATATATATATATGAATGTGTATACCTACATACACGCTCACACAAATACCCGCATATGCAAGGACGAATATTTACGCACTTCTTAGCATGCTCATTATTGGTGTTCGCTACCAGAATTCCAGAACCTTTTTATAGTACTAGCGTGAATTGATCTAGCACTGCCTTGCTTCTAAAAGACATAGTCTAAATATGTATATAAGCAATTCATATAACGAGATCAAATTTCCTTTATTTGGTTTAGGGTTATCATATTTGACTATACATCTTTATTTATATATCTTTATGTACATATGTATAGATATATGTATGAATTTTTGTGTACATGTGTGAGGTGAATGTGCGTGGGAAGAATGGGAGACCTATTGTCGGTCTATAACGGTATGAATTATTTATGTCGTATTCATTATCTGCTTACATATAAAAAAATGATTATCGCATTTTATATGAAATGCCACTTATATTTGCAGTAAGTATTGGAAACACGCATTCAAACATTTTCTAAATGATTGTTAAGTATTAAACTAAAGTGATTTTTAGTGTTTAATATCTATTTGCGAAAAGTTTCATTTGAAAAATCACGATCGATTAAGCTTTCATTTAAATAATTTATACATACACACACACACATATATATATATATATGGGGCTAGTTATAATTAGTTTGTATTATAGGTAAATAAAATCAATCGTTTATATAACAGCACAAGCAACATTTAACCAGCAGGGAAGAATACACTTGCCGAATTATTCCCATTATTAATTCATTTATGTTCATTCGTTGTTCACTTTTCTCTATACAAATATATATAATCTGATTAAGAATGTATTCATCATCTATATATTCAAATTGCACATCAGCATTTATATATAAATGCATAAGTACCGACATCATAAAAGCACATCTACAATATATGAACATCACGATATTTGATATTTTATTCCATGGTATTGGAACTATTTCAGGGTATAGTTGCAATATACATATGTATCTATCTATCTATACATATATATATATATATATATTGGTCTCACATTGTTCCTAGCCATTTATATTGCTCTTTAGTATATATATATATATATATATATAATATATATATATATATATATGCATGTATGTATGTATGTATTATGCATGTATATATATAGTAAAAATCGATAGGCACAATGTGAGACCATACAAAAAAATGGTCGCTAAATGTGACTAAGTCTACCGAAGCACCGACATTACTAGGAATAAGAATTAGAATAAAGTGAATGCTGTAAGAAGAGCGCAAATATATACATATACTGACAGTGGTGGTCACCACCCCAGGAACGTCTCAAGTATCACCAGAATATTTCTAGTTTCGCCTCTACCAGGGGCATCGACTGCTCGAACGTTTGATTGTCGGTTAATTCCGTCTGCAGGCAGATATATATTTATCATAAAATTTTATGGATGATTTAGCGAAATACATGACGCCATACAGAAAATCTTTAATCTTCACAAAGTGTGACTAAAGTTGCTAGAAATAAGAGTAAAAATATTCTTAATGCTGTATCGACAAGGGAGGAAACCACGCTGCATTATACACCTATATATGCATTTATATATATATATATGTCTGTTTCTGTAGATACGTGATTGTTTGCATGCCTGTATGTATACACTGTATATGTGTGTGTGTGTATGTATATATCATAGAAACTGTGGAATTCTACTGGCAATGTCCAATGAGGATAATGGTTTTTTCCCAGACCGACACCAGAAATCAATGTCAATCAAACATTTTGAAAAGTAAATATTTAAATTGTTAAAATGGTTTGAAACTTTACTTTCCTTTCGTTTGTTAACTTTTGTCATGCAGAATTGTATTCGCTTAAAATTTCTACCGTTTCTTAGCCCATTATAAGTTCTTCAGGGCCTGTAAATGGTAACATTATTACTGTCGTACCTGTAATTAGTTAACTTAGTAACCTCTATAAAATTTGTCCTATATATGAAGTAAACTCTATGGTTGTTTTTAATCGATCCGCAACAATACACATACATGTGTACACACACACACACACACACACACACACATATATATATATATATATATATATATATATATATATATATATATATGTATATATACATACTTTATTTAAAGGCAGCAGAAAATTCAACAAAACCTGTTACTTTGAGTTTCACGTTCCCGTTTTTGCTAGAAAAAACTGTCCGACGAACGGGAACGTGAAACTCAGAGTAACAGGTTTTGTTGAATTTTCTGGTGCTTTTAAATAAAGCATATTACTCTACCACTGGTATTTGGGTACTCTTTTTTCCACCTTGTTTCGTATGTATGTGTTTACTCCGGTATATATTATATATATATAGATAGATAGATAGATAGATAGATAGATAGATAGATAGATAGATAGATAGATAGATAGAAAAATAGATAGATAGATAGATAGTTAGATAGATAGATAGATAGATAGATAGATATATAGATAGATAGATATATAAATATATAGATAGATAGACAGATAGATAGATAGATAGATAGATAGATAGATAGATAGATAGATAGATAGATATAGATAGATAGATAGATAGATAGATAGATAGACATATAGATACGTACAGGTAATGTATATGTGTGTATGTGTGTATGTATGTGTGTGTTCATGTGCTATACAGACAGTAATATGTAGTTAGGTAGGAAGATAACGATTATCAGATTATACTACTTTATATCTGTTTCGATGAATAAAAAAACGAAGACAGCAGCAAAATAGTGATGTAGGACTTAAGATGATAGACATCATAAAGTGCTGTCTGAGTACACAGAGAATATTATTGATTAGTTGCCTTTTTTAAATGGATCGCACGTCCGACGGAAGCCAAGCAACGATAAATAAGACATCTTCACTATTGTTCAACTAAGGTCGATTGTGAAATACATGTTTACAGTATCCGTTTTATTTGAATATTTATCGTCTTACAACTGGAATGAGATGTGGAGTAGAATTTATTATCTACAGGGCAGATGAAACTACCGCATTGAAACTCTGTATATACACACACAAACGAACACATGTATATACACTCAGACACTCACATACACACATACACGCGCACTTATGATATACATTTATATCTTTTATCTCTAACATGTTTCTGTCATTAGACTGCGGCCATACTGGGGCACTGCCTTGAAGGTTTTAGTCGATTAAATCGACTTTAGTAATTTTTTGTTAATTCTGGTATTACACTACCGTTGCTTCTGCCGAACCGCTAACTTATGGGGACGCAAAGTCAAACATGGAAATGACACTCACACACACATACACACACACACACTCACACACACACACTCACACACGTACACGCGCACACACACGCACGCACGCACGCACGTACACACACACACTTACCACTGTTTTCATGTTATAAAAAATATCTTAATATCTTAAAAAATTTTGAAAATGTCCACCTACGAGCTTTGAAAATAAGCATACTAAGAGTAATTATTATTATTATTATTATTATTATTATTAGTAGTAGTAGTAGTAGCACTACTACTACTACTACTACTACTACTACTACTACTACTACTATTATTGTTGGGATCCTTTTTGTCTCCGGAGGACAATGGCGTTGCTCATAAAATAATCGAGTCCGGCTTTTACATTTCATGTCCTAATACACCCCACGCTGTGGCTGTGTAGTCCTATCCTGGACAAACACTCCCTCTGGCAGGTGCCGCAAATGTAGCGAAGACTTTGCCTGGCTGGTTGTAATGTCATAGTTTCTTGTTGACGTCTTTTCTTGTCTTTCCATTTCTCCTCTCTCTCTATGTCACTCCTTTGTCTTCCCTCTTTTACGGTACGTCGCCAATCTCCACAGTTGCTGGCAACTGCTTCCCAGTTGGTAATATTGATGTTGCATGCCTTCATGTCCCTTTTGCAAACATCCTTGTATCGTTAGAACGGTCTTCCCACAGACCTAGTGCCCCTAGCAAGCTCTCCGTTGAGTATGTTCTTGGGATTCTGCCATCTTTCATACGGCTAACATGCCCAAGCCATCTCATACGTCTTTGCGTGAGGAGTGTGAAACATGTTTGGTATTCCTGCTTGCTTGAGATCTTTGTTGGAGACGTGATTCTGCCATTTGATGCGAAGGATTTTCCGGAGGCAGCCCAGATGAAAGATATTTAGGCGACGCTCTTGGTGTCCAAGTCTCACTTCCATACAGTAGAGTGCTAAGTACATATGCCTGGTAGATCTTCATTTTTATTAATATCATTATTATTATTATTATTATTATTATATGTTTGATTTTGCTTTATATTTGTACAAGTTGGCTCCAAGTCTCACCCAGAGACCTCAAGAGACAACAGGTTGGAAGTTCGCGTTGTTGTTATGCCTAGTGTGCCATATATTTGGTTGTTTTTTGTGTTGTACTGATGGATGTCTGAAAAAAAATAAAAAATAAAAAATGTTTATTTTAAACCTTGAGATTACATAGAAAGCATTTTGCGTAGGATATGAGCACTATTTTTTGAATTTCTGCCATTTTTGTGTTTCCTGGTATCTGAGTTAGGTAGCAATCTGCCCCTTTCGCTATCATTCCCAGGGCACCTATGACAACAGGTATTGTTTTAGTCTTCAGGTTCCACATTTTGCGGATTTCTATTCCAAGATCTTTATATTTGCTTAGTTTTTGGTAGGTCTTTATTATTATTATTATTATTATTATTATTATTATTATTATTATATTATTATTATTATTATTATTATCATCATCATTATTGTTGTTGTTGGTGGTGGTGGTGTTATTTGCTTGCATTACCAAGTGAATCGTATGGAGAAATTTCAGCTCTGCGTATAAATCAGGTGTTAAATTTTGTCGGAAACATACCACCAAAAGTTTAAAGATTACGATTATTCAGAAAGAGTTTCAGGGACAAAATTAAATCATGCTTTATCATCATTGCCTAAAATAATCTGGGAGTGAGGTGGGGTGGGGTAATAACGCATGATATAAAGCAATTCACCATTCATGCATAATTATGTATCACAAACTTTGCACATTCAAGGGTAATAACTTCTCATTGATCACATTTAAATGTTGCATGTTTAAAACAATTGGAATAGGTTTTGAATTAGTAGAAATATAAAATAAATTATTAGCTATGCAAAAAAAGGTATCGAAATAGTCATAAATGAAAATTGCTTGTAGAAACGTAAAGGGTAACTCCATATTTCTATATATCTTTATTTCCATAGTGTGCATCTATTGAATTCCAATCCAAACAGGCATTCCTATACTTGTCGCGTATTCACAGTTATATACGAATATATTTTCACGCACGCACTAATATAATATATATATATATATATATATATATATATATCGTACATATATGCATATACATACATATATGCAGATACATATATACATAATAAATAAGATAGAGAGAGAGAGATAGACAGACAGACAAGCAGACATACATATAGATAAATAGATAGATAGATAGATAGATAGATAGATAGATAGATAAATCGATAGATATAGATAGATAGAGAAGTAGATAGAGAGATAGATAGATAGATAGATAGATAGATAGATAGATAGATAGATAGATAGATAGATAGATAGATAGATAGATAGATAGATAGATAGATAGGTAGATAAGTTTCTTTATTGGCCACACAGGGCTGCACACAGATGGGCCAAGTTACAAGGTAGAGCTTTTCTTTTGGGGGATGAAAAAAAAAGTGGCGTAGGTTTTCGATCAAAAGGGATCGTAAAAGGGGGAAAAAGATAGATAGATTGGTAGGTAGATAGATATGTAGGTATGCGCGCAAAGTACCTCATAAGACAAAGGTTAATAAAGATATGCCTGCACTCAGTTGCCTGTTTTTCACTGTATCTATAACCACATTTTCTTCTATATTAATGGCCTAATATATAAATGGTCAACAGCATGACGGGTGCTCATTTCTCAATTATTTCTCTATCTTTTCTCATGAGCCTTTCCTGAATTATACACTAAATGATTATCCTAGTTTTGAAGTCTCAATGTTCTTTTAAATTAATTGAAAGTGTAATTGATTTTTAAAACCTGAAACACGGTAGAAGAATGGAATTACCAAAGAACTCTCTCCATGAAATTTTACATAGACTCTTCATTTCGTGTATGCTTCCCCAACAAAAAAAAATATTGTTGAAGTCAACGTTTCAACACATCCGCAATATACACATACACACATTTATTAAAAAGAAAATCTAGAATATTTCAATGTTCCAAATGTCATGTCTCGGTTACGAGCTTGGTGCCCTGGTAATCTGTTACGCCATTTACCCAACATACCTATCCGTTTAGATCACGTGTGAATTAAACCCCTATGTATATGTATATATATATATATATACATATATATAATATATATTATATAATATATTATATATATATATATATATATATATATATATATAATTTATATATATATATATTATATATATATATATATAATATATATATATATATATATATATATTATATTATTGATGAAATGGTAAGACATAAAAAGAATGAAAGAGGACTCGATATTACGTAAATAGAGGAATTTATCTTTACAAATATATATATATATACAAGCGTGCATATATATATATAATACAAGCGTGTATATATGCAACAATGAAAGAATATTATTCATCTGTGTGTGCGCGTGTCGTTGAGCTAGAGATAATGAGAAAAAGGAATAGAATTATTCAATGAGGAAGCAATATATACTTATCTTGATACTGATTAATTTAGAAATTTGAATTAGAACATTCTTTTGTAATATATGACATATATCTTGTCCTTACCTTATTAACGCAAATATTTTTCATTAAAAAAAATTAGTTCTTTACAAATATATTTGGCTTAGAAATTAATTTACACCTCTGATGAACATAATTATAGATTTAGAGATTACAACGCTATATATTTTCAGAATATAATTAGACTTAAATTCTGGACCTCCTCCTATCTTTGTGGCTGCAAACTATTAACTTTTAATTTGTTTTCATACACTTTCCACGTAAACGTGTTAACTAGAGATTCAGAGGGAAACTTCTAATTCATTAGAGGGATCTCTCCCGAAATGTTTCCAAATTTAATCATCCATTTTGTAAAGGTGACTAAACAGGAAATGAGATATCGTCCATGGTGTAGGGCCATGATAAGAAAAGTTAATTGATGGGCGGTGTTCTTCAGTTGGCTACCCAACGAGTGTACAATATGATTATAAAAGACAGCTACAACAAGAACATAGCATCCTGGGAGCAGCTAGATTTCTAAATGTCTGGTTAGACAATACATCTATGTCATAAATTCATGAAATCATTTATAATAGACAAAGATAGATCATCAAAAGCCAGAACCTGCACGTTCTCATACGTCGTATTTTGTCATTTAGATTTGTGAACATATAAAGTAATAAGTTTGTTTCCCACTTCCTACAACATTTCAATATTTTAACAGTAACTTTAGAGATGTACATGATATGGATGTGAATATTTCTAAGTGACAGCAGTAGATAATCTTATGTGAGATTCTGGATGAACCTGCCTCGAAACAATGAAGTCAAAGGAAAATAGTAACTTGGATCTCCACCATTAAGTAAACCCCAACCAGAATAGAGGAGCTAAGAAATATGTAGCACCAAATATATCCACGCCATTGTATAGCAATTTATCTATCTATCTGTCTGTCTATCTATCTATCCATCTATCTATCTATCTATCTATCTATCTATCTATCTATCTATCTATCTATCTATCTATCTATCTATCTATCTATCTATCTATCTATCTATCTATCTATATAACACCTGTCTATTTATCTACCCAAATACGTACATAGATGCGGTTATAACATTTATGATGTCTGCAACTTTAGATCAGCTCTAGCTATGCCATTCTGTCTCAGAGATCATGACTACTGCAAGATATAGGAGTTGACTTAGAATGCTGGACGATTGCCTGTTCCGATCCGATTTGGTATCCTCAAAAGTGAATACTCCAGAGTAAGCTAGAGCGAAAATAAATATTTTGATTTACACGAGGCATAAATCACTAGCTTATTCGTGTAAACACTGGCCAGACTATACCTGAATTAATATATATACCTGAAACTGTCTAAGACTAAAATACCGCAATTTCTCATATTCATAATACGTATAAAAACTTGGAACAGTATTAGCTGTCAAAGAACTGCTCGCTAAATACGCAGGGTCTCGCTTAGAACGTGGTTGCAAATGCAAACATGCTGGTTCAGACACATTTGATCACGTCTGTTGCAAATACACCGGGTAGAAATACACATTCTAAGTATTCCAGAGATGTATTTTGCCACATTAGTGTTAATAGTGTGAATGGAAATTTTACACTGATGTAGCTTAATTCATACTGGTAATATCGATATAGCAGATTGCTGGCTTTCCATTCCAAAGATAATTGTATTTTGCTTGCTTTTGATTAAACCCAAGCTATAAAGGTTCATTTCAGACCAAATATTCCTTTTGTGTTCTATCAAAATTATTAGTTTATGTCTGAAATGGATGGTGGCAATCGATATTTTAAATATATGTCGTGAAATAATCTGCAGGCATAATATTTTTGCTCTAATGGAATACAGGATATGCTAATCAT
>NC_043006.1:8868008-8885508 GCF_006345805.1 Octopus sinensis | reverse complement strand
ACTCTTGCAAATAATAGCTTTCAAATAAATTCATTTAACTTGTTCTAACTGGAAGTGCATTCATATATATTGACTGAAATTTCACATTTTATAGTAGTTAAGCATCTCAGAAATAGTTATATAGTGTATACTAATGAAATTGTAATTTTCGTTCGATGAAGAGAGGATTCTCACAATTTTTGTGATCATATTCTTGTCGAAGCTAGAAAGATAAATAAGCCAGCCAACTCGAAAAGTTCAAATAGATATGTAATTGGATCAGTAGAAATATGCTAGATTTTTCCCAATTTTAAAATGTGACATCTACTTGTCATGTACATTCCAAGTTGGAGATTTGTATGTTCGTTAGAAATCATTTCCTTTCTCAGTGGAAACATTGAAATAACTACAAGCCGAAAAACAACAAGTAGGCACACACATATGTGCATGTATGTGTGCCTGCATCAATCCATCCATATATTCATGCATCCATGCATTCATGCATCAATCCATATATCCTTCCATCCAACTATCCATGCATACATACACGGGCATGTAGGCACGTATGTTTCGTGCCTCCAGCTTATTAACCAGTTATTAATATATGCACCATACATCTCCCTGGGTAATACACATAAACAAATTATTCTGAAAGCCGAATAATTTTCTCTCATCTATCAAACTGGGTTTATCTGATGGTATTATTTAATGTGTATATCCTAATATTCGCTGAGTGAATGTTTTAAATGCACTAAAGCTATTTGAATTATCTTCTGCATGGTTCAATTCTGTCTCTATCGTAAATAGCTAACTTGAATTTGAGTGAAAATGTTGCACTGTACTGTGAAAAAGAAAAGAAAACTCTTGACAAATATTGCCATTATTCACTACTGTTCGACTATAAGCGGCAGATTTTAGTTATGGTGTCATGTATTTATCAACTGAGAAACAAACAAGTGGATCAGCATTAAACATTTAAACAATGGAAAACGCTTCAAAAATATTTAGACATCAATAGAAAAGAGATTTAGTTTAATCTTGATTCTGACAATATATATATATAACTTATATACATATATATATATATAAATATGTATATATACATATATATGTATATTATAGATATATATATATATATATATATATATATATTATATATATATATATATATAATATTATATATATATAAATACATATGTATGTATGTATATATATATAATATATACATATCTATATAGTATATATATATATATATATATATATATATATAGGTATCTATGTATGTATGTATGTATATATCTATGTATATGGAGATATCTTTCTATCCCTCTTATATATGCATGTATATTTGTTTATGTACACGCATATGTGGTTATTTATGTAAGTATGTGTCGGATTTCTTTTAGACACATTAGATTGATTAAGACATAAAAGCAAGAACGTGAATATATATTTTCGCTTTCTTCT
Organism: Octopus sinensis; assembly: GCF_006345805.1. NCBI lineage: Eukaryota > Metazoa > Mollusca > Cephalopoda > Octopoda > Octopodidae > Octopus > Octopus sinensis. The sequence goes on along the minus strand of NC_043006.1, from coordinate 8,884,062 downwards.
CAGGCATTTGTTATTGTCAGTTCCTGTTTCATAAAAATTAAAAGATTCTCTGTCTTATGACAGTTTGATTTATTAACGGCTTATCTTTCTTAAAGTATCTCTTTCCTTTAATATCATCCATTAACAATCAACATTTAAACATTTACTGAGTCTTTGGGGAAATAGAAGAGTTTTTGAGAGATAATACGAAAGTGACTTCGCCTGTAATCTATTTTATTGAAAGTGAACTAGAAATATAAATAATAATTGATTATGGCTTCCTACCACATAGCTTTATATACAGCGAAACCGGATTTATAATAAACAGTTTCTTACGGATAATGGCTTTAATATGTTATTCATATCGAATTGCACCATAAAAAATTACTTGTTTTGTATCTTGTTATATCTCTATTTTTTCTATCTATCTGTCCATCTACTTATATGCATGCATCTTTGCACACAGACACAAGTATGTACGTATATATATATATGTATATACAAATATACATGTATACATATGCATACACACACATATATACTCTTTTACTCTTTTACTTGTTTCAGTCATTTGACTGCGGCCATGCTGAGGCACCGCCTTTAGTCGAGCATCTCGACCCCGGGACTTATTCTTTTTGTAAGCCCAGTACTTATTCAATCGGTCTCTTTTTGCCGAACCGCTAAGTGACGGGGACGTAAACACACCAGCATCGGTTGTCAAGCAATGCTAGGGGAACAAACATAGACACACAAACACACACACATACATATATATACATATATACGACAGGCTTCTTTCAGTTTCCGTCTACCAAATCCACTCACAAGGCCCGGGGCTATAGCAGAAGACACTCGCCCAAGATGCCACGCAGTGGGACTGAACCCAGAACCATGTGGTTGGTTAGCAAGCTACTTAACACACAGCCACTCCCGCGCCTATGTGTATATAATATACACATTCATACGTAATTTGATTGTGTTAGTGTGTATCTAAATCTACCTCAACCGAATTATAAAACTAAAATCCCGTTAAAATGTGTGTTGTTTTCTTTATCTTGATCTTCATTCTATCCATATTTATTACATAATTCTTGTATAGAATTGGTCTCCAACAACATTTGTATGGCTACACATATGTATTTCACATTCTATCTTTTAGTGGCAATTTGTATTTGCACAATATTTCGATACTAACCCATTATATCGATAAGCTTGTGGCGACTTAAAGTAAATTTCTTGCATATTTGAATGAGATTTCATTGACCCCCAGCTGCTTGAAAACAATATTATATATCAATCAATAAGTGGTTTCAAATATTCGTAAACTTTATTGAATGCTATATTTGGATGATTAAGAAATGCGTTTCCAGTATATCAACATCTTTATGATACCACGCTTATGATTAAAAAGAATTATAGCGTATTTCGGCCATTAAGTCACATACCATTCAACACAAAGATATAGTAGCCACTTTATCTTAGTTATTGGTGTTACATTATGATCGATGGACACCAGAATATGACTAATGACAAATGTGTGTTTCTTATAAGTGAATGTCAATTTAAGTTTGTATCATTTAGGTGTCTGCTATATCTTAATTCTGATTATGAGTAAATAGTCCTCACAAATAGATTACAATACTAAATTTTTGATAATACTAACATTAGTTTCCGATATCATGTCATTTCTTTTGAATATTGACAACTCAATAACGATGAAATGTGAAACAGTTTGAATAATTAACCAGATTCTGTTCAATATGCATAAGCAAAATTATTATTGTGGAAAGAGATATAAAGGACATGAATGATGTTCCTGGGCTGTAAATTTTTCAAATTCTGGAACAGTTAGATTGCTGATAAATATAACGTAAATGTGATTCGTTTTATCACATTTGTTTATAACTCCCCTTGAAATCCGGCTTTATGTAGCTGCCGGTGAACAGTAATTATGGAAACTTGGTTCTCGAAGTGGCCATTAACCTCTGCAGTAATTTTGGGAGCCGTATTTTTGTGAGCCATTCTAACAATTTGTGTAAGAGTCCGACGGTTCTTATCTGAAAGTTTTGGTTTCCTTCCGGTGTTTTGTTTCAAAGAGGAGGATTACCCATCTTTCTCAAAGGGTGTTATTACATTCGAGACAGTACTTCTTGATATAACAAACACTTCGTCTGTTTTCGTTATGCTAGTGCCCGCAATACGAGTACCAATAGTTTGACCTCTTTGGAAATCCGATAGGTCTGTTATTTTAATGAATTTTAATCATCATTTTCTGAAGATAGCTGAAAAGAAACAGAAACTTATTAAACATATTAAACAACACTAACATTAAATAAAAAAAATCTTATGCTATGATGATAGGGCTTTCCATTATTTTTCCAATCCCTGTATATATATATATATATATATATATATATATATATATATATATGAAATATAACGTGTCTTGAGCGGCACAACAATGTACAGAGGACTATAATAAATGTTATGATATATTATCCATATCTGACATAATAATATTTCGGAATATAAAAATTACTTCTTCTGATATCGCTAGGAATTGATCTAGCCACTACTATAATCGGTTTTCCTCTCATATAGTGACATCTCAAGAAGTAATTTTTATATTCGAAATATCATCATCATCATTATCATCGTCGACATTATCGTCGTAATCATCATCCTCATCGTCATCATCGTCGTCATCATCGTTGTCATTGTCATCATCATCATCATCATCATCATCATTAGTAGTAGTAGTAGTAGTAGTAGTAGTAGTAGTGGTGGTGGTAATGGTGGTAGTAGTATTAGTAGTGGTGGTGGTGGTGGTGGTGGTGGTGGTGGTGGCGGCGGTAGTGGTGGTGGTGGTAGTAGTAGTAGTAGTAGTAGTAGTAGTAGTAGTAGTAGTATTAGTAGTAGTAGTTGTAGTAATTATATATATGTATAGCCCAAAATATATATGAACCCTCCTCAAATAAAAGCGCTCTCATGGCGTACATGGAATGTTCTATTGTTTTGAAATTATATATATCATCTGATGATGGTTGTTTTCTACTAGGATGTAATTTGCTCACACTCCAAGTTAAATATAGGCAAGAAATATATGTGATAGACTGAAATTTCTCCATCGTCTGTTATTTTCCTTTCCTAATAATACAGAAAAGTGATTCAGGACCCGTTTTGACGTCCTAGATTATACCAAACACCGTGTGGTTCACTAAACGCGCGATTTGGACCAGTCCATAGGTGTTGAATGTTCGTAGCGATAGAATTTTTCTGCATACACTGCGTGAATATCGCACTAGATTGCTTCATTAACCAGTATATTAATCCAAACTGAAGGTGGTGGTTTGAGTATAAAATCTACACTTCCTGATGCATATAAATTAAGTACCCGATTGTATAGGCGCAGGAGTGGCTGTGTGGTAAGTAGCTTGCTAAGAAACCACATGGTTCCGGGTTCAGTCCCACTGCGTGGCATCTTGGGCAAGTGTCTTCTACTATAGCCCCGGGCCAACCAATGCCTTGTGAGTGGATTTGGTAGACGGAAACTGAAAGAAGCCTGTCGTATATATGTATATATATATATATGTGTGTGTGTGTATGTGTGTTTGTGTGTGTCTGTGTTTGTCCCCTAGCATTGCTTGACAACCGATGCTGGTGTGTTTATGTCCCCGTTACTTAGCGGTTCGGCAAAAGAGACCGATAGAATAAGTACTGGACTTACAAAAGAATAAGTCCCGGGGTCGAGTTGCTCGATTAAAGGCGGTGCTCCAGCATGGCCGCAGTCAAATGACTGAAATAAGTAAAAAAGAGTATATATACACACGCATATATATATATATATATGCGTGTGTGTGTGTGTGTGTGTGTGTATGTGCGTGTTTGCGCGCGTACGTGTGTGTGTGCAAGAGGGAGAGAGATGGATAACCCTCAGTAATAATTAACGTCGATGTTATCATATTGCACATAGCCCTTTTCTATTCAGTTTTAATATATGCAATAGCAATACGCCAAATGAGCCGTAGATTTTTGTGGCAAAAATATATTTATTAAGAGCCGCATTTAGCTAAACAGTCAAGCATTTGAGTAGTCAATAATGACGAGCCTACGACAGATTGGTGAAAATACTCTAGGCTAGTAATATCAGCGACGCTCAGCGTGTGGTTATCTCCCCTGTCAGTGTATGCATATTGTGCACTTCTTACTGGATTAGGTCTGTTTAACACTTATTTCTTGCAATAGGCGCAGGAGTGGCTGTGTGGTAAGTAGCTTGCTTACCAACCACATGGTTCCGGGTTAAGTCCCACTGCGTTGCATCTTGGGCAAGTGTCTTCTGCTATAGCCTCGGGCCGACCAATGCCTTGTGAGTGGATTTGGTAGACGGAAACTGAAAGAAGCCTGTCGTATATATGTATATATATATATATATATATATATGTGTGTGTGTGTGTGTGTGTGTGTATGTGTGTGTATCTTTGTGTGTCTGTGTTTGTCGCCCTAGCATTGCTTGACAACCGATGCTGGTGTGTTTACGTCCCCGTCACTTAGCGGTTCGGCAAAGAGACCGATAGAATAAGTACTGGGCTTACAAAGAATAAGTCCCAGGGTGGAGTTGCTCGATTAAAGACGGTGCTCCAGCATGGCCGCAGTCAAATTACTGAAACAAGTAAAAGAGTAAAGAGTAAAAGAGTATAGGTACTTCGGTACCCTCAGACACAATTGGTGACGATAAAATGTTTTCTTTATGGTATTATATTGCGCCTAGCTATTTTTATTAATATATTTGTGTACGTGCGGGGGAGGGGTGCTTGCGCGCTTGTAGCCAACGAAAACACCTGATAGCATAAGCATCCGATGTTCCACGTAATTCCAAACTACAATGACAAGAACACTTTTGCGCCTTCAATGATGTTACAATAGATTGGAAACAAGTGATGAATTACAGTTAAGCGACAACAGATATTTATGTGCAAGCAATAAGCTAAAATGTGTCAGACACTAAGGACTAAGGACACACTGGCAAATTCTATTTAAACATTTCTTTTTCTGTCCTAAATAAATGTCAGTGTTGTCTGCTACCATGTATATTTTACTCATACTTGCATACAATGCATATAGGCCTACATATTACCCTATCATATATCAATCTATCTATCTGTCTATCTATCTATCTATCTATCTATCTATCTATCTATCTATCTATCTATCTATCTATCTATCTATCTACCTATCTTCCTATCTATCTAGCTATCTATTTATTTATTCATCTACTTATTTATCTACCTACCTACATACCTACATACATACATATATATATACAAGCATACATGCATGCATGCATAAGTGCATACATTACATACATACGTACACACATATATACACACAAACATATACATATATGCATATATATATATATATATATATAAATATATATATATATATACATATATACATACATACACACATATATACACACAAACACATACATAGATATATACATACAAACACATACATACATACAAAAATACATATATACATACGTACATACATACATACATAGATGTGAGTGTTAGACAGAAGGAGAGTACGTATACTTTCCGAAAAAAAGAGATATATTTCTTTATGAGTTCTGTTAATAAATTGCCGCACTTCTAACAACATGATATATGTGAATTTGACAGCTTAATATTCACAACTGCTTATTTAACCAAGATTTATACGCTACTTACATATTTTTCTTATCACAAAAACATTTGCCAATAATCATTTTCATTCAATTATTGTCGATAATAAAATTTTCTAGCCATGATTGCTGCTTTGTTCGCAATACAGACTAAATTTATATGCAATCTTTTTTGTTCACTTTTGTCTTGAGATAAAACTACTTTTATACAACAATTGCACCTATTGGTGTAGGTCATTTTACAAGTATAGAAGCTAAAGCAATTTCTTTGCAGATATTTGATACATTGAAGTATGGTGTACCTGACTACTCAACACATTATGTAAATTAATATTGTTTTAGCTGATATTGTTTTAAAATGCAGTATGTTGGATATGTTATATTAATATTGATTTCGAATTTTGTCACAAAGACAACAATTTCGGAGGAAGATTTAAGACGATTACATCGACCCTCAGTCCCAGGCTGGTACTTAATTTGTCAAACCCGAATGGCTGAAAGTCGAAGTGTACCTCATCTGAGTTTGAGCAGAGAGCGTGGAGTTAGAGGAAAAGCTGTGAAGTATTCTAAAAGATTCTACAAGCACGCTGCCTTAGCTTTTGAAAATATTGATTTCAAATTTTTGCACAGGGGCAGAAAATACGGGGGAAGATGTAAGTCGATTATATCGATACCAGATATATATTTTATTGAACCCAAAATGTCGAAAGGCCAGGTAGACTCGGCAGAGTTTGAAATTAGAACACCCGCCAGCTAAACGCTTTAAATATTAGTAGACATACACCTACCACGGAACATGTTGACCTTGTGCTGAAATTTCAAACCAGTATTACGGACGAACTAGTGGTAACGAAAATATATCAATAATTTTAGAAATACTTTTTCACAGCATAGTGCGATATGCTCTAAAATTTTCATATATATTTCATGTTTACTTGCAGTAAAATATTGAATGCAACATTGAATTAAACGTATTTAAAAGAACAGATTTCATTAATAGTTTTAAAAATGTATTGTATTCGTACCAGACCCAATTCTCAAGAAAATATTGTCTGATATAAATGCTTGCAATCAATATAGAAATAATTAAACTTATTTAGGAACGTATTTCTTAATCCAAATTATTTTCAGAGTAAAAGTATGTATTCATTACATTGATATGTTTCAATATTTTGAACAATTTTCCCTTGCATTATTCGAGAGTAGCAGATATTTAGAATGCAGTAAATAGTAGCAAAAGGAGTTCATTGCTATTTAGAATAATCTTATTACAAGCATTAACTAAAAATTAATTAGTCCTTAAAATTTGAATCCAAATTGATTTCGTGCTTAATTATGTGGAAACAAGCCAGGCGACTTATGGTGGAAAAGCTCGTTTGAAATGGTGTATCAACATTCGATAAATGCTTATATGCAAAGCATGAAACATCTAAAACTAAATATTCTAATTTTTTATTTAATCTTGTGAAAAATGCTGTATAGATATGCATGGAACTACGCGCACACACACACACACACACACACACAGACACACACACACACGGACGCACAACTACCCACGATTGTATGTACATATATGTATAAGTGTATACATATGTAAATATATGTCAATATACACATACACACGCATATATATGTATACATGCATACATACATATATATATAAATAAATAAATGGAGTTAAACGCAGGTGTTATTTAAATTCTTTTACTTCCGACGTATGTTTCGAAGACAACATTGATATTATTGTAAAGAAATAAAATGGTATAAATTAATGTAATCGTCTCATCGAGGAAAGAAAGAAACCAAACACATCAATAAGACATTTAACGGCCTTGTGATGGATGTGTATAATGATTAACAGAACGCTATTAAGGGTTTTTTTTTTTAAACCATTAGAAGATATAACGTCAAAAGTAGCCTATAGAATGAGAATGGGTAAAGGAAAGAAATAAACAGAAAATTAGTAAAGGAAAATATAGACCATGGATTAAAATAAAAGCTTAAAGGCTTGGAAATAGATATATCTAGTGGAAGTGAAATGTAAGAAGGAAATCATTGTTAAAATTATATATAATATTAGATACTGTTTTTTAATTATGTTTAAACTACTGACACACAAAACTAATTACGGCATGAGTAATAATATCGCTTACACATTATGGGACCAGGTCAACAATTATAAAATAATATGGTAAGTGGATTATATCGGATGAAACTCAATTACATAGGGTGAAAGGCAAAATCGATCGCGGTGGAAATTGAACTCAGAATCTGAGGAAAGACGAAATACCGCTGAGCATTCTGTTCTAAGTTTTCTGCCAGATTTTTGCATTAGCAGGATTAATAATATACGAAGCTTTACTATCTTATATGGAAAAATGCGAGCATGAAATGTAATATTCTTAAGATTATAAACCTGGAAATGTTCAGGACAAGTTATTACAATTGTAAAAGCACAGGGCAGACTTTACTTCAAATAAAGTAAAGAAAAAGAAACCTTTTTACTTGAAATATTGCAGCAAAGAATGACAGTTCTAACTTATCACTCTTTACAATTGTCATCTTTTAAATTTATTGTGGAAAACGTTTCAGCTAATTTGTATTTTTTCTAATTAGTCGATTGTTTCTATATTTAAGGTAGAAAATTAGCCAAATTCTACTTAAATAAGTATAGTGTTCTTTGTAAACTATAATAAAATAATTTTTAATATTCTAGTTTTAATTGTAGCTGCAATATTTCTTTAAGTAAAAAATGTCCTATTCTTTATTTTACTTGAAGTAATAGTTTGTGCTTTACTTTCACAGGTGTAATAACTTGAACTCATGTTTGCGGTTTTCTATGTTATCCATGATTTTCCAAGCATTGCTGTTATGAAATAATAATGTGTGAATTAATACTTTAAGATTTTAGATTATAAAATACTGAAAGATAATATTTCAATTTTCCCAGGCGCAGGAGTGGCTGTGTGGTAAGTAGCTTGTTTACCAACCAAATGGTTTCGGGTTCAGTCCTCCTGCGTGACACCTTGGGCAAGTGTTTTCTACTATAGCCTCGGGTCGACCAAAGCCTTGTGAGTGGATTTGGTAGACGGAAACTGAAAGAGGCCCGTCGTATATATGTATATATATATATATATATATATATATATATATATATATAATATATATATATATATATATATATAATATATATATATATATGCGTGTGTGTGTTTGTATGTGTGTGTTTGTCCCCCTAGCATTGCTTGACAACCGATGCTGGTGTGTTTATGTCCCCGTAACTTAGCGGTTCGGCAAAAGAGATCGATAGAATAAGTACTGGACTTACAAAAGAATAAGTCCCGGGGTCGAGTTGCTAGACTAAAGGCGGTGCTCCAGCATGGCCGCAGTCAAAAATGACTGAAACAAGTAAAAGAATAAAAGAATAAAAAGAATGTAAGTGATAAAATTTCAATTTTTTTCATGTTTAATTTAAACATGTTGATATTGAATTATTTGATATTACCCATCCACAAAAATATTTGTACCATATTAGATCATCGGAATTCCTTTAATGGAAAAAAATTCCAATGATTCCGGGGAGTGGGACCTGCTACCCCCTACTCAACGCCATTTTTCCGAAGCAAAATAAGGGATTTACAGCTATTAGGAGGTCAGGGCACTTGATTCCACGCAATCAATCCATTTTTTTTTCTCTTTTTTCTTCGTGAAAATCGTGCCAGTGTTAATAAAGAGATTTACCATAATGTTGTTATTAAGCCTTAAATCAACCCTGATACAATAAACCGATCATCAAATACACTCTAGTTCTCAGCAAACCTTCTATTTAGGGATAATGTAGGACATTACGTACAATGGGCGTGTGATTTAGGTAGGGAGAACATTGGCTGTTCTTTTTAGCGAGTCGAGCGACCAGGTAGATGCGCTTTCATTGGTCTGATTGCGTGATGAGATCGTTTCACACATATATGTATACTATGTATACATATCATCAGCAGATTTTAGAGAATTAGTCAAAAGCTGAGAGTTCCGTGTATGGGCACTTATCAAACACGAATTTGCCCATTGTCACTGTAACTTCTAACGAAATAACTTCTAACACACAAATTTTTTTCAAAAACGTTAAGAGTACACGCTGTTGTATGTGACACATTGTACCAGTATCGGAAGTTTCAAAGTGTTAAGCTAAAATAAAAATTAATTGAATAATATGTTCGTCAAATTGAATAGATCCCAAATGGATAAAAGGAAAAGTCTTACCTCGGCAGAATTTGAACACAAAATGTAAACAGGCAAAATACCGTTAAGGGTTTTGCTCGGCGAATTAATGTTTCTGCCAGCTCGCAGCCTGAAGATGTCAGTATTCCTTTTAGCAATATATTTTTTATTCTTATCGCTTAAGTGCTACTTCTTATTTAATTACTTACTGACATAAAATTTCGTGACATTTCACCTTTATTATTCACCTCGAATTCTGTGTCATATGTATTCTGGCGTTCTTCAATTAGGTCTATTTTCACCTCTTTGTCCGCATATCTGTTCTTCGCTATTCTTTCTTCAGCTTCCTCGGTGGGATGTACTGCTCGTACGTCGGGTTCTGTGCATCCGTTACTTATTTCTTCTTCGTTTTTGCTGTTTTCATTTGGCTTACCACGAGATATTTGTGTCCTAATTTTACTAATTTCGGCGTCAGATAACCTTTAATTTTTAATGATATTTCTACACACAGTACTTAATTTATTTCCGTCTATATATCTTCATACTTCGATGGCTTCTAGTTTCTGCAACAAATATATGCTTGTACAATTAGGTTATTACTTGAGTTTAGTTGCGCTGTACAGAAAGATTTCAATATATCACTATAATCTTCCCTAGTCCATGTTATGCGTTTTGCATATAATAATAACAACAACAACAACAATAATAATAATAATAATATAATAATAATAATAATAATAATAATAATAATAATAATAATAATAAAAATATAATAATAATTATTTTATTATTATTATATTTTTTTTATATATTATTATGATTTATTATTATTATTATTATTATATTATTATTATTATTATTATTATTATTATTCAGTAGTTTATTTATTTTTATAGCGTGCTTTCACTTCACTACCGAGCGCAGCTGTGTGCCTTGGGTATGTGCTGTGATTTGTTGTGATGCTCTGATGGTTATTGTATGGAAAGTGTTCTGCGTAGGATGTGTTCAGTGCCTAGTAGTGCAATTTTCTGTATGTTATATGTGTTTGTAAGTCCTGGTGTTTTTGTTATGTATTTGTCTGAATATTTTTTATCATGCCTAATGCACCTACTATGATAGGAATTGTTTCTGTTTTCAGATTCCACATTCTAGTTACCTCTATTTCCAGGTCTTTGTATTTTGAGAGTTTCTCCATTTCTTTTAGAGACACGTTGTCATCTGCCGGTACTGATACATCAATTAGAAAGCATTTTTTTTTTCTTCATGGTCTCTGACAACTATATCTGGTCTGTTGGCCTTAATTTCTCTCTGTGTGTATCGGCATATCCCAGAGTATGGTTGCTTTCTCGTTTTCTGTGACCTTTTCTGGTGTGCCTATACCATATTTTTTCTGTTGTTATTCCATAATGTTGGCATAGCTTCCAATGTATGTAAGTTCCAACTCTGTCATGTCTGTGAATATATTCCTTCTTAGCCAGGACTGGGCAGCTAGAGATATGATTTATTGTTTCTTGTCCATCTCCACATATTCTGCAGTTACTTGTAATATTTGTTTTCATTACATGTCTTTGGTAATTTCTGGTGGGGAGGCTTTGGTCTTGTGCTGCAATTAAAAATCCCTGTTTCTGCTTTGAGTCCTGAGCTTCTCAACCATTGCTGGGATTTTTCTTTGTCTATTTCTTTTGCGTTTAGTTTAGTCCAGTATTTACCATGAAGGGGCTTTTCTTGCCATCGTTTTATCATGGTTCGTTGCTGTTCTATTTTTAGTTTGGATTTCATTTTTTTTATAGCTTTTGTTGTTCTTCATCTTCTTCTTCTTCTTCATGTTTATTAGGTGGTATGATTTCTTGTTTGTATTTGTCAGCTTCCTTAAATACTGAGAACAGTTTTTTGTTTTGCTCGTGTTTTGCCGCTATCTGGATCAGTTTTCCTTCCTTCTGAAGTAGATATTTTTGCAGTCCTATGGTGGTTATTTTATAGTAGTTTTCCAGCTGTATAAGGCCTCTACCACCTTCTATACGTTGTATATATAGTCTTTCTATATCAGATTTTGGGTGATGCATCCTAGATCCTGTCATTATTTTTCTTGTTTTCCTGTCTATTTTGGTCAGTTCATTTCGTGTCCAGTTAAGGATATTGTAGCTGTAACTTATAACTGGGACAGTTAAAGTGTTGATACCTATTATCTTGTTTTTAGCATTGAGCTCTGTTTAGTATTGATCTAACTCGTCTATAATATTCTTTTTTTATTTTCTCTTTCATTTGTGTGTGTTGTGTCTTATCTAGTTCATGGATTCCTAAGTATTTGTAAGTTTGGCTTTGGTCTAATTCTTTTATTTCATTTGCTTCATCTAGTGATGTGTGTTGTTACTCTTAACTAGTCCTCTTTTCATGGTTACTTTGGCGCATTTTTCTAATCCAATTTCATATCTATTTCTTTGGTAAATCCATGAACTGTCTTTAATAGTGTTTCCAGTTGTTTGTCATTTGCAGCGTATAGTTTTAGGTCATCCAATATAAAAGGTGGCTGATCGTTTTGCCGTAACATTTATATCCGCATCCAGTTCTATTTAGCATATCAGATAGAGGTGACAGTGCCAAGCAGAAAAGGAGTGGGGAGAGCGTATCTCCCTGGAATATTCCTCTTCTAATGGGGATGTCTTTGGTTTTCATGAGTCCCTCTTTTGTTTGGAGGTGTAGGACTGTTTGCCATTTATTCATAGAGTGCTCTATGAATTTTATGATTGTTGGTGCTACTTTGTTAATGGCTAGTGTTTCGAGGATCCATGTGTGGGGGATGCTATCAAACGCCTTTTTGTAGTCAATCCAGGCCATACTGAGGCCTTTCTTGTTTCTGTGGCTGTCTTCAGTTATGGCTTTATTAATCATTAGTTGATCTTTACAGCCATATGAGCCTTTGCGGCATCCTTTCTGCTCTTCTGGGAACAGTTTGTTTTCGTCCAGGTGCTTGTTCAGCCTTTGTGATATCACTGCAGTAAATGCCTTGAACATAGTAGGGAGGCAGGTTATTGGTCTGTAGTTTTCTGGTTTTTCTGTTTCATTGGATTTGGGAATTAAGATGGTTTTCCCCTTCGTGAGCCATTCAGGCATTGTCTCTGGCTCTGCTAGTACGTTGTTAAGTTTTCAGCCAGCTTTTTGTGCATTCCTGTTAGATATTTCAACCAGAAGTTGGGGATCTTGTCATGCCCAGGTGCCTTCCAGTTGCTTAGTCTTTGCAGTGCCTGGGTGACTTTTTGCCCAGTTCTTGGTAGAACTTTTTGGGGTTGGAGTTGAACTTTTTGTTTTCTTCAAAGAAGCGTTGGCGTTTCTTGTACCGGCGGATCCTTTGTGCTTTGGCAAGGATATCTTGCTTCAGCTTTTCTTTTATTTCAGGCAAATCTTTTTCTGTTATGTTATATTTGCGGAGTATTTTCGTTCTCTTTTTGTTGCTCAGTAGCGTTGATTCTTTGCTGATTTCATCAAGAATCGACAGGTCTTTTCTATTTTTTTTTATTTTGCTTTGGATGTTATTTATCCACAGGGTTTGTTTGGGTGGTGGTACTCCTGTTTGGGCGGGTTTGGGTGAGTATCCAGCTTCTTTTGTGGCTGCAGTGGCTGCTGCGTATATTAGGTTATTTAGCTCAGTGATATCACTTTTTTTTGATTCAGTAGCTATCAGTTCAGTGACGGCTAGGTTTATGCTGTTTATAATAGGTGTTGTTATTTCGTTTATTTTGATTCTTGGGAGGTTTGGTCGGTGGTCCATTTTGAGCTCTGTGGTTTTCAGTTCTTTGATTATTTTATTTTTTATATTATCATAATCATTAGGCTCCCCTTCGTTGTTTACATCGTGTTTGTTGGGAATGTTGCGTTTGTCTTCGTGTTTTACAGTTCCAGTGTTTATATTATTGGGCATTGTTGTGTGGCTTCTATCTACATTTTCCTGGTGTATGTTTTCTTTTAGGTGTTCTATTTCTATTTCTGATATTTTTTTTTGTGGTGAGAATGTATCTTCGTACGTTAGCTAATTTATTAGGGTTCATTGCTGTATCCAAGTCTAAATCTCTATTATTTTCCTTCCATATTTTATATGTATGTGTTGTTGTATTTTCATTTTGGGGGTAGAGTACTGCTGTGAAGTATGCGTGTAAGATAGAAATGTATTCCTCACGTGTCCATTTACGTCTTTTGGGTTTTATTTGCGGGACATGAGGTACAACGTCCGGCCCATTATTTTGACGGTCGTCATTTTCGTAGGGTACCGGTCCGTTTATTTCTGTTGTCACATTATTTCGCACGTGTAGTTTTTCGTACATTTTTTGTTGTAGGTTTAATGTACGTACCGCTCGATTGTTATTCTTGGGTTGAATAGTATCGGTGGCATTTAATTTTTTCGTAGTTCCTTTGTACATGGTGTTTGGGGTCGGAGATGATCGTGATGTTTCACGCATGTTTACATGTGTTGCGTTAGAGGTGGAGATGATATCGAGTCAAAATACATCATTTCGTTTCGAAAATAGTAATAAATTTCAATTTGTATTACTTACTCGGATACAGTCCACTTCTTTGTTAGTAAAACTTTGGCTCCATAGGATGTCCTTGTTTTCGATGTTTGTGGATAGGTTTCGGAGCTCTGAATTTTCCTTCTTACATCTTAAAAGTCCCCCGGTGTTCACTCTTAAAAGTCCCCCGGTCTTATTATTATTATTATTATTATTATTATTATTATTATTATTATTATTATTATTATTATTATTATTATTATTAGTAGTAGTATTATTATTATTATTCAGTAGTCTTATTTTATTTTTCTCACGTGCTTTCACTACACTACAGAGAGCAGCACCGTGTACCTAGGGTATTTGCTCTGGTTTGTTGTGATGATCTTATTTTTATTGTTGAAAGTATTTTGTGTAGGATGTGTGCAGTGCCTATTATTTCTATTCTCCGTATGTTATATATATTTGTGAGTCCTAGTGTTTGTTTTGTATTTGTCTGAATATCTGTTACCAAACCTAATGCGCCTCTTGGGTTTCTGTTGTTAGACGTCACATTCGAGTTACTTCTATTTCCAGATCATTGTATTTTGAAAGTTTCTCCGTCTCTTTTAGAGAAACATTGTCATCTGTTGGTATGGATACAACGATTAGATAGCATTTATCATTACTGTTATTGAGTGAGAGAACAGCGCATGCCATAAAAGTGACACTGGGGTGAAAACATTCGAAACCCATTAAATCCATCATGACTACACGCCTAAAGACAAACACAACCATATGTGTGTGACTTGGTGATCTTATATTAAGATAAACAGTGCATGACTTTGCAGGTGGGGTCTAGTCACAATCTTCCTTGATAATAGAATGTGAATACCTGTTCATTGACATTATGGAGGTCCTATAGCACAGTTCTACCCGCATCATTCCTCTTCTGTATTACTTCTAAGTAGGTACAGGCGATCAAAATCTGCTTTCGGTTGGTGCATCTACTTAGATTATAGTAGTTTACTTGTTTTCCTGCCCAGGCGTTGGAACTTTTTAAGATACCAGTTGATGATGTTCAAACTATATTGGACAACTGGAAGTGACAGGTCTTCAATGGTTTCGATGCGAATTTTGGAATTGCGTTCAGTGTTCAGTATGACTCTTATTCTCCTGTAATACTCCTTTCTTTTTTTTTCCTCCATAGCGGCATGTTGTATATCACCTCCTTCGTTTTTTCCCACATTGTTGTTGTTGTTGTTGTTCTTCTTCTTCTGCTTCTTCTTCTTTTTTAGTCTTTTTCCTCTTCTTCGTCTTCTTCTTTTTCTTTTTCTTCTTCTTCTTCTGTTTTTTCTTCTTCTTCTTTTTCTTTTTCTTCTTCTTCTTCTGTTTTTTCTTCTTCTTCTTTTTCTTCTTCTTCTTTTGTTTCTTCTTCTTCTTCTTCTTCTTCTTCTTCTTCTTCTTCTCCTTCTTCTTCTTCTTCTTCTTCTTCTTATTATTATTATTATTATTATTATTAGTAGTAGTAGTAGTAGTAGTAGTAGTAGTAGTTGTAGTAGTATATCAACCACTAAATATATTTCCTTCTTCGTTAGATTGAAAAGTCCGAAGCCTACTTTAGAGTAGTTTACGCTTTTTTATAATATATATTTTTTTCACAATAAAGTCCATCGTGCTATTATTCATG
>NC_043006.1:8855508-8863008 GCF_006345805.1 Octopus sinensis | reverse complement strand
AAAAGAATACGCGTCATTGTATAGTTGTGTTCCTTAAGTGGGTTTTCATAATATTGTATTATATTTTCATGTATTTTTCTTTTAAATATGTGTCAACTGAAGCATGAAGTCTTGAAACATAAGAGATTAAAAATATAATAAAAAGTAGATACAAAAATGCTTTCACAACAAATTAGATTCAGAGCTTTTTTCTGAATACCAGGATAAAATAAATATATATGACTGAGAGTTATAGCAGACTTACTTTTCTTTCTCTCATTCCCATTTTACTTCTTGTAGGGCAAGTGATACATATATATATATATATATATATATATATATATATATATGTATGTATGCTAAAATAGTGAGTGGGAGCAAACGATTAGTGAAGGCAGAACAAGGACATTTGATTTTAATCTAAAAATTTGGCTACATAACGAATGGTAAAAATAGTACAAAACTGGTAAAGATAGATGGTGACAGCTCTTTCTGGGAGATCCCAGCTAATGGAGCATCATATCGAGCGATGACTATATTAGTTGGGTATCTCGTCGTCATAGAAACCTAGGTTAGACTGTTGCTCATTAATGATATATATTGTGCTTCATTTTCTCCAAGAGGGTGGTGGGGTCCAATTACATCCAGTTGAATTGGGTCTTCCTTAGGTAAATTCATGATCAGAACGTGTGGTTAAGTAGTACACTATTTTGAGAAGAAGGAAAATTATGCAGTACTCCATACTGAGGGTAAATGGAAGTGAATGATAGCAGATCCAGCATTATGCATGCAATAAAGAGGGAGAATGAATGATCACAGTTTCAATTTAAACAACAATGTGTATATTTCCAAAAAAGAAAGACGTGTTCAACTCTGAAAAGTAATGTAAAACTTTCAGCCCACATATACCAGTGGTCGGCAACGTCTCTGCCTCTACGGGCCGGACAGAGTATTATTAACGGATAGTGGGCCGGACGAAGGCCATAAAATAATAATTTTGGTAAATCACAGAAGCTAAAATTAAATCATAAGTTTTAACTATACAAAATAATAATTTGTATTAACCACAGATGACTGTAGTAATGGAAAAACGCCATCAATTCAATTTAAGACATCGTTGGATCCATTTGTTAAATAATCTTTAAAATACACACAGTACGGTGTCCCAGCATGACCGCGCCCCAAGGGTGAAACATATAAATGAATACAAGAAAATATTAAAGGGAACATTAGGGCGAAAAGCCAAAAAATTAAGGGGAAGTTTGATGATTTTAGTCCCTTAAATGCTTCTCAAAATTAGATTTTAAACTTGTTGATGCCAAGAGCACGATATTATCAAGATGATTATCAGTTAATCTTGTTCTAAAATTGTTCTTAGTTTGCTTCAGTTTGGAAAATAATTTATTTCTTTACTGCCCACCAAGGGCTAAACATAGAGGGCACAAACAAGGATAGACAAACAGATTAAGTCGATTACATCGACCCCAGTGCGTAACTGGTATTTTAATTTATCGACCCCGAAAGGATGAAAAGCAACGTCGACCTCGGTGGAATTTGAACTCACAACGTAACGACAGACGAAACACATATTTCTTTATTACCCACAAGGGGCTAAACACAGAGGGGACGAACAAGGACAGACTTAGGTATTAAACCGATTACATCGAACCGAGTGCGTAACTGATACTTATTTAATCGATCCCGAAAGGATGAAAAGCAAAGTCGACCTCGGCAGAATTTGAACTCAGAGTGTAATGGCAGGTGAAATACCGCTAAGCATTACGCCCGGCGTGCTAACGTTACTGCCAGTTCACCGCCTTCTTTTGGGAAATAATTGCTCACACAGTGACAAGTACTTCCAAAGAAAGGCGGCATTATTTTTGCATGACTCACTAAGTTGGTATACTTCCCACTTGGAAAACTATATTTTGCATAGACTTCAAGCGATGAAGTTTAGATGTCAATGGGTCGTCACTGTGCATATCAATCAATTCCATTAAAAAAATATTCTCCACATCAGATGTTGTTGCAAACAGTTTAAACTCATTTGCATGCAGACGAAAGTCAGCTAAACGTGATGCAAATTCATTCCGCAAATCATGGATTATACTCGCAAAACCCTGTGAATCCTGTTTCTCCTTCCTTCAAATGATGGAAAACGCGCATAGGATTTTACAAAGGCAACACTATGGTGATACATGTCATTTATGAGCTGAGTTTTATTTTGACGTTGTAAATTTAAGTAATTTAAATGAGTCACAATATCTGCAATAAATGCCAAATTTGAAAGCCAATCAGGATCTCGAAAATGTGAACTAACCCCAGGTTTGCTTTTGATAAATATTGCCAACTCTTTGTGTAAGGCAAGCACACTTTTTAACATTGATCCTCGACTAAGCCTGCATATATCGCAGAAATAAGCAATGCCATCATATTCCGCCTCAGTATCCAGCAAAAACTTTAAATTGACGATAATTTAATACACGAAATAGGATTAGATTCACAGCCTTCATAACAATATCCATAATATTCTTAAATTTTAAAATCTTGGCACAAAATGTCTCTTTATGGATAAATTTATGTGCGATTCCAAGGCTTTCTACATATTCTTGCAGTAGTGCAAAAAGCCTTTTATTTTTGTCCTACCATCAGTTGTAATGCCAATTAGCTTCGAAAAATCAAACTTCATATCTCAGAGATTTATTATTGATTGTTTACACTTTTTCGAGATCAGTGACTTTTCGGATCCGTGTGTATCATGTCAGGTTGGAGAGGGAAGCAATGGCTTTCGTTTGCAAATACATATAGGGCACAGAAAGCGTGTCAGTAGCAAGCTGGAGGATGTGTGTTCCTGGGGTTACAAGCTACTGTAGCATCCAACCTTAAGGGTTAGCCACATTTAAGTCGCAAATATACTTCACGATAAATATATATATATATTATATATATATATATATATATATATTATATATTATATATATTATATATATATATATATATATATATATATACGTATATATATATATTATATATATATATATATATATATATATATAATATATATATTATATATATATGTATATATATTCATATATACATATATTTGAGCAGGTACATAATTCATATTTCTGACTCATTCTTTCAGATTCCCTTAGTAATCATGCTGCATTTAAAAAAAACAATTTATCATATATAATTCTATACGTGTTATGTGGTTGTAGATATAACCACAATCTAATCAATTTGGTTGTAGATGTATCTCCAAAATCATCTCCACATATAGTTATAGGAATTATAACTTGCTTTTTCTATATCTGCATAGAAAAGAAAGTGGTTTGATTCATACATCGTATGCTAAACTTAAGTAAAAATGATACTTTTAAACGTATTGGAATTTATACCTTATTTGGCACATGAAATAATTATATAGATAAATAGGTGTGTGAAACAAACAACAGAAAAACATGAACTCAAGTAGAATCTTAATGCATATTAAGATGTACTTACATATATATACTTTCCAGTTACATGCGTATTTATGTGTGTCTATATGTAACTTTTGAAGCACACTCACAAAAGTTCAAAACAACATGTATGCATGTGTATATATATATATATAGTTAATCGAATCGAGGAAACAAAAAAAAAGAACAACAACGCAAGGACGTGGAACAAATAAAGTATTATTGGAGGCTCAGGAAAGAAGGGAAGAAGGAGGGTTTGACGTTTCGAGCGGATCTCTTCGTCGGTAACATAGGAGAAGGAAAGAACCCGAGAAGAGAAGACAGGGGAAAAAAATTCGCTAGTGATACAGACGAGGTCACATACTAAAAGACATATAATATTTACATGTATGTATGTATATATATTTACACACACACATGCACACACACACACATCTAATATAATGTGTGTGACTATGCGCGTATACGTGTATGAGTGTCGTGTGTGAGTGTTTGTGTGTGTGTGTGTGTGTGTCATTCGCTCGGCAACAAACAGCATATTTCGCAATTGTTTATCACGTATTATATAGGAAAAAATAGAAATCGCAGAAATAGTTGGGTAAATGTTAGTTTAAGTGTTCTATTTTTAGTATTGAGTAAGGTACAACTGTCTCAAATTAACAAACTATATCCTGTCGTTTAGTAGACTGAACAGCGTTGTAGGATGCGAAACTGGCGCGTTTAACTGACGTGAGTTAAGTTAAAAGTTTTCACTATGAATATTCTTCCTGTTCCGGCCGGTTTAGGCAGTGTCTTCTTCCTTTATTTATTTTTTTTCTTCGAAGTTCATTGAAATATTCACCACCTTAACACACAAAACTCGACCGGATTAAATATGGTTAGAATGCACAGATGTGATGAGTGTATTTCGAACATTCTTGTTGAAAAATTATACATACACCTTCGCACACGCATATAAACGCACGGCTATATGCAAATTCATATATATATATATATCACCGTGATCACCGTGACCAACCAGGCTACATATCGTTGGTCACAATACGCTTCGCAGTGTTTTAGCCTTCAAATGACGCCACCCCGCTGGCTAAGCGATACACAAACACACACGTATATATATATATATATGTGTGTGTGTGTGTGTGTTTGTGTGTGTGTGTGTGTGTGTTTGTGTATGTATACATATGTATATATCTGTGCGAATCTATACATATGAGTGTATATATATATATATATTATATATATATATATATATATATATTATATATATATACATATACATATATATATATAATTAAATAAACTGGAGTCAGCAAGAAGGCGTACAGTGAGACAGTTATTTAATAAGCACAACATATGTTTCGATGCAACATCGATTAAGAAGAAAGGACATTTATATATTAAGCAAGTTTCATGAGGAAAATACCAGAACAGTATTGGTGCTCTCTGTTAGGAGATTTATAGACCTGAAGCATTTCGTCCAGATCCACGCGTCGTCGAAAAACCTCACCGACGTACTAGAAAATGCAGCCTAATATCAAGGAAAAGATGACTGAATATAGCTGAGATTGAAAAGTTTGAATAAAAATAATATTATAGTGTCCAACGAAATCTACTAGTGTTATCCCCCTTATTAACTTGGGCAACACAACTAGAATGAAAGTTATCGAGTATACAAGAATAGGGACCTAACTTTCGTCTTATTAGTAATTTAGCAAGAGGCCAGAGAAACAGAGAATAGGTTTGAAAAAGTAACAGAAAACGAAAGTGAGTGGTGGAAGAATGACTATTCAAGTAAGGTTTGAAAATTACTTAAATTATACATACATTAGTTTTCATATATATTCAGCCCTCGTTTTATCTACTGAGTCAAAATACATAGCTGTTTTATTACATACTGCATTATGTATCAACTTATTGTGCTATTTAATATTTCGTCGTTTGGAAACCTTTCATTTATTTCGCCAACTAAACAAAGTTTACTTAAAACAATTAGTAGCTGTGGCTGAGGTTGTTGAAATGTTTGTAGTTGCTGCTTGTTTGTTTGTTTGTTGAGCGAAGCGGTCTTCGTCCCAGAGCTCACGCCTCTGTAGTGGGAGAAATCCGAAACGTGGTCCTTTGCTATTCGTAAGACCCGTAGAAGAGAAAGCACGTCAACCCTCGACACCGAGAGCATCGACGTATGGATGAATGCAAATCCATGCTCAGCGGTTGCGTAGGAAGTCGGGGACAAGAAACAGGAAGAAAGAGTGAGAGAAATATGGGGTGAAAGAGTACAACAGGGGTCGCCACCACCCCCTGCCAGAGCATCGTGGAGCTTTAGGTGTTTTCGCTCAATAAACACACACAACACCCGGTCTGGGAATCGAAACCGCGATTCCGCTGTCATAACCACTGGGCCGTTGCGCCTCCTGTAGTTGCTGCTGTTGCTGATGTCAAATCTCCTTTGTCAATGATCGACAAGAGTTAAGATGAGACGTCTACAGCTGAGATCATCGCGCCTTTTTCGGTGGCACGTTTTACAGGTGTTAGACCTAGGACCATACTATATAACTTTTAGAAAGATAATACTTTGTAGTAATATTTAAGACTGATTTGTCTGTTATTTCTAACAAGTTATACACACAGCGGTAGTGTAGTAGCACTATATACAACGACAGACATCGAACAATCTTTTGCTGCTGGCAATGAAATTTTCTCGCAAGGAATTATTTTTAGAATATTATAATATTTCTTCAGCAGATTAATATTATCGAGGATTCCAAAAATGATTTACTGAGTGGGGGAAGTCGTCAGAGGCAGCTGATCAAAATGTCGATTCCACGTGGAGATTAGTAATGTAAGAAGCTACTCTGCTGGAAATTTCGTCTTTGCTGACATGGAAATACACATTAGTATGTCAAATCCTTGCAGCCATTTCATCATTACAGATTCTAAAGAGATTATCTTTACATCAGATGAGAGAGATACCCTTTAATTTAGTTCAAATAATTATGAATATTGCAAAGGAAGAGACCTATATAATTCAGTATCAATATTGATTATTTTAATGAAAAATATTTTCATTTGGAGAATAAAACACTCGACGTTTTTACTTTTTATTCTGGAACGACTTCGTATTTCCCACAGTAAACGTAATACTCTATCTATTTCTCTCTCTCTCTATCTCTTTCTATGTCTATCTCTCCCAACCCTCTCTCTCACTCGCTGTTCTACGTCTGTTTCTACCTCTCTAAATATTCAGCATTTTTCTGCCGCTTATTTTATACACGTCTTCAAAGCTTTTAGCATTAACAATCAAAAGTATTCATATGCATCTTTAGCAGATAGTTTCATTTGCATAATGTGTATTTTACGTTCAAAAAAAAAAAAAAAAGAAATCTCCAAAACTGATATTGTGTGTACAAAAGAGAATGCTTCAGATGAAAAAAAAAAACAGTATTAAGTTAGTTTGTAGCATAAAATATTCTGGTTAAAGCTAACAAATGTAAAG
Source organism: Octopus sinensis (assembly GCF_006345805.1). Classification (NCBI taxonomy): domain Eukaryota; kingdom Metazoa; phylum Mollusca; class Cephalopoda; order Octopoda; family Octopodidae; genus Octopus; species Octopus sinensis. The sequence goes on along the minus strand of NC_043006.1, from coordinate 8,856,072 downwards.
GTATACCAATGAAATCCAAACGGAATTTCGCTTAACACAACGAGCCACGTAAAAAAAGTTGAATTTAATGTTTTGAAGACTCTTTACAATAAACATTTGTAGATATTTTTACATTTCTACCATATAAGCATCATCATTGAATCTTCGTGCATTTTGTTACTGCTTTCAAAGATTCACTACCTATATAGTACCATATATAGATTTTCTAGGAATTCCCAAATTCTATTACTTATCCCGTGATACTGTTGTCCGCTAGAATACGGTAGCCGTTCGCTTCCCTATTTGCAATACACGCCGGGCGCAGATTGCATCGATAAGGAGTTGAAGAAGGCTCTGCCTGGTGTTTAGGACGATAGTAACGTCGAGCGGCCATACTAATGTGGCGATAAACGTTACTTTTCCGTATAGTTCAAGCCTAATTTCGTTTATTTCTCAATGAAGACTACGCCTGGCTTCCTATTCTCTACCTCATGGTTGGACTGAATCATAGAATCCCATAGGATCTTTGTATTTCTATTTTCGATTATGCCTTCAAGTTTGTGGTCCTACAAATCTTTTGCACAA
>NC_043006.1:8830508-8850508 GCF_006345805.1 Octopus sinensis | reverse complement strand
TGACTCTATATCTTCAGGAGGAGTTACCTCAATCCTTTCTACATTAACCAAAATGAAGTAGATTTTGGTGGGGAGGCTTTGGTCTTGTGCTGCAATTGAAAATTCTTTAGTCCCTGTTTTGAGTCCTGAGCTTCTGTGCCATTGTTGGGATTTTGCCTTGTCTACTCTTTTACTTGTTTCGGTCATTTAACTGCGGTCATGCTGGAACACCGCCTTTAGTCGAGTAAATCGACCCCGGGACTTATTCTTTGTAAGCCAAGTACTTATTCTATCGGTCTCTTTTGCCGAACCGCTAAGTGCCGAACCGCTAAGCGACGGGGGCGTAAACACACCAGCATCGGTTGTCAAGCAATGCTGGGAGGACAAACACAGACACAGAAACATATATACACACACTTATATATATATAAATATATACGACAGGCTTCTTTCAATTTCCGTCTACCAAATCCACTCACAAGGCATTGGTCGGCCTGGGGCTATAGCAGAAAACACTTGCCCAAGATGCCACGCAGTGGGACTGAACCCGGAACCATGTGGTTGGTTAGCAAGCTACTTACCACTCAGCCACTCCTCTCTGTTTCTTTTCTGTTTAATTTAGCAAGTATTTGCTATGAACGGGATTTTCTTGCTATCATTTTATAAGGATCAATTGCCGTTCCAGTTTTAGTTGTTTTAGAGATTTTGTTGTTCCTTCCGTTTCTTCATGGTTGTTGGATACTATGATTACTTTTTAGTTTTTTTCAGCTTCATTAAAAACTGAAAACAGTTTTGTGTTGCTTTGTTCGTGTTTTGTGGCCATTTGTATTAGTTTAGCATGCTTCTCATGGTATTTCGATAGTTCTATGATGGTTATTTCGTAATAGTTTTCCACCTTTCATACGTTGTGTATATATATTTCTTTACTACCCACAAGGGGCTAAACATAGAGGAGACAAACAAGGACAGACAAACGGATTAAGTCGATTACATCGACACCAGTGCGTAACTGGTACTTAATTTATCGACCCCGAAAGGATGAAAGGCAAAGTCGACCTCCCTCGGCGGAATTTGAACTCACAACGTAACGACAGACGAAATACCGCTAAGCATTTTGCCCGGCGCCCTACCGTTTCTGCCAGCTCACCGCCTTGTTGTATATATACGTTGTGTATATAACCTTTCTGTCAGACTTTGGATGGCGCATCCTAAATACTGTCATCATTTTTCTTGTATTCTTGTTTATTTTGATTCGCTTATTTAGAGTCCAGTTAAAATATTGTAGCTGTAAATTATAATTGGGACGGCTAGAGAACTGATACCTATTACCTTGCTCCTCGCATTGAGCTGCTTTCGATATTAATCTAAATCGTCTATAGCATTTTTTTCTTATCTTTTCTTTCATTTGTGTATATTTTATTGTATCTAGTTCCTTGATTCCTAAGTATTTGAAAGTCTGACTTTGGTCTAATTCTCATTTCATTTGCTTTATCTAGTCTGCTGTTGCTACTCTTAACTAATTTTCTTCATTTCAAGGTTGCTTTGGCACACTTTTCCCAGCCAAGTTTTTCATGATTATTTCTTTGGTAAATCCATGTACTGTCTGTAGTAGCGTTTCTAACTGTTTATCATTTGTATCATACAGTTTTAGATCATCCATTATAAAAGGTGGCTGTTTTTTGCCGTAATAGTTGTATCTACATCCATTATTATTGTTATTATTATTATTCAGTAGTTTTATTTTTATAGCGTGCTTTCACTTCACTACCGAGCGCAGCTCTGTGTGCCTTGGGTATGTGCTGTGATTTGTTGTGATGCTCTTATGGTTACTCTATTGAAAGTGTTCTGCGTAGGATGTGGGCAGTGTCCAGTAGTGCAATGTTCTGTATGTTATATGTGTTTTTAAGTCCTGGTGCTTTTGTTATATATTTGTATGAATATGTTTTATCATAACTAATGCGCCTAGTATGATAGGAATTGTTTCTGTTTTAGATTCCATATTCGATTTACTTCTATTTCCAGGTTTTTGTATTTTGAAAGTTTCTCCATTTCTTTTAGAGAAACGTTATCATCTACTGGTATTATTATTATTGTTAATATAATAATATAATAATAATAATAATAATAATAATAATAATAATAATATAATAATAATAATAATAATAATAATAATAATAATAATAATTATTATTATTATTATTATTATGTAATCCTATATTTAATCCGAACTTCTACTGCAACACCAAGTTTTTATTTGTGGTTTGTTTTGGTGATTTTTTGGGGCTTTATTAAAAGGAGTCTACGTATGACATACTCTACTTAGCAGTACAACAGCTTATATTATCCGATTAATGCCCCAAGCACTGCTGTAGTCTATATACATTCATAACTACTGCTGCTTTGGTTATATATTTATCTGCATGTTTTGAATCATACCTTTATGCTTTTATAATTGTAGGGATTTTCTATTTTCTGGCCCCACTTTTGAGTTATTTAAATTTGAAGTTTGTTGCATACCTCTATTTTGTCTTATATTTCTGCTTGGCTTAAAATGTCGATTAGGAGTCCCATTTTTCTATTAGAGTGGCATACAAGTTTCCCTTGCATTCAGTTACGCCACTTCACATACAGATTTCATATACTAAAACAGGATAAAATGTAGCGTTTCGTTATTTGTAGTTGGTAAATAAATACCAAATTCACATTAGTGACACTGTTATGAAATAAAATATCTTTAAGCACTTGCTTCCTTTTGCTTACATTAAAAATCGAAGAATGTTTTTCGTTTCATTTTTTTCTTATTAAAGTTATGGCTATGGTTTCTACAATTAATTTCGTTTGCGTCTTTGATGTAGGAGATATCAAATTCTGAAAGAAATTCCGCTAAATAGTAAGAACTTTTTTCTATGAAAGTGCTTAACACCTGTCAATCTGAATATCTAATAACATCTGAATTTTACTCGTCAATTAAAACTGTAGATTTCAAGAAGGATTTACAACTATCTCTCAATTGCTCATGTGATATAACGTAAGAATTTATTTTTTATGCTACCTAATTGGAAGATATTCTCTTTCTGATTCTTAATATAACGATAGGAAACGCTTTCAAAATTTCGATCTAGATAATCACATTTGTAGCTTTTTGCACAGTTGACACACTTATTATGACAGAATGGTTTTTCACTTTCAAGACTATATACGCAAAATGACACTCTTGCTATTCCTTTTTCTCTCTATGCCTGTATACATATACATACATGAATGCATACATACATACAAACGAAAATATACTGTTGTTGATGTTGAAATTCCAATGAAGCCGTTTTGGATCTAGGTTAGAAACCGGTTCTTTATCTATTGGCATGAAGTCTTGAAATAAACTGAGTAATGACATACATACATACACACAGATATATATATTTATATATATATATATATGCATGTATATATATATATATATAATATATATATATATATATATATATATATATATATATGTATATATTATGTATATATATATATTTTTTAACATTTCTGGGAGAACACAACACATACATACATAAATATACGTACTTATAGATATTATGCTTATTAAGAAAACACGAGGAGGGAGAATGCAAAACGATCAGAGAAGAGGAGAGTGAACAAGAAAGAGAAGAGGAAGGAAGAGAAGAAAATGAAGAAGAAAAGAAAGGAACAAGAAGAAAAGAAAGAAAGAAGAAGAAAGAAGAAGAAAAAGAAGAAGAAGAAGAAGAAGAAGAAGAAGAAGAAGAAGAAGAAGAAGAAGAAGAAGAAGAAGAAGAAGAGAAGAAGAAGAAGAAGAATATACACTTGTCAGGACTGTATATAGTAATACGTTTTATCTAGTCATATATGCTGGAGTTTGGTCAGCCAGTAAGGACAGAACCGTTGTTAAATTTACCACCCAACGACTTTAGTCTGCGCTAAGAGTTAAGTATACAAATGTCCAGAATTAAATGATGAGGATATTTTTGCTGTAAGTGTGTTTTGGTAAGGGGAATGAGATACACATAGAATCCCCAAAAAACCTGAAGTGATGGAAAAGGAGAAGAGGCTCTAAAGGGAAAGCAATGTCCCCAAAACCGGAGAATAAAATAATTAAATTTTAAGATAATAAATAGGGGCCAGAAGGATTTAAATTATATGAGGTATGACCAATACAAAATATATAATCATAATAAAAATTAAATGAAAATCATGGGCCACGTGAAATACTGGTGCACGGGTATATATATATATATATATATAAAGGTGCCCCCCTTCGGTCATGAATGATCATGGGACTGCATCTAGAGAGTTACCCTCCGAGGCACAAGTCCGGGTAAGGTTGTTTATGGAAGACCAGCAGTCACCCATGCATACCAGCCTTCGTCTCCACGTCACTGTCGTTATCGAAGGGAAAATGAGAGGCCGATACAGCTTTGAACCAGTGACGTCGCAACTCATTTCAGGAGGCCCACGGCTGCCGTATGCCTTAGGCAAAATGGTTTGTTTTTTCATACACTTGGCCCCAGATCCAAACGCACTGCATCATGATCAAATTGTATTTTCCATTGCTAGGAGCAGAACCATTGATTAAGTCTGAAACTGTCGAATCATGGGAAATGTATATGGAATCAAATATTTACACGCCTGGCACAACCTGTTCCATGCCCACTTGCCTGACAATTACCTCAGGGGGTAAATGCCTGTGGAATTCACCACCACATACAAGTTAAGTCAGAAGAGACCTAATTTGCAAATTATTATTATTTGCGTGAACGACTAGCAACATTACCGGAGATCCGACATTGCAGTAAAATACATATTGTGTTTAAATAAGGTTTTTTTCTCCGTAATTTATAACGGTTCTTTGTTTATTACAACTGAAACAAATGACAATTTATTCGGAATTTGAAAATACTTACTAGCGTGCTTTTGTTTGTGAATAGAGCAAGCATCTGTCACTGAAGGGCAGCATGACCAAACATGCAAGGCAATTAATCAATGAAATCAATAATCTTTCTTGCTTCCGTTAAAAATCTAAAACCTCTTTTTTTCCTTACATAGTTTTCTACTCTCTTTTCGCAACACTTACCGTAACTCGCATTGTCACTAATTTTCTCTTCTCCACGTCATCTAGCAGTACTTATGCATATATATATATAAATATACACATACAAATATATAAATACGTACGCATATACATTATTCATATCTATGGACATTTGTGTGTGTGTGTATGTGTGCATGTATATATATAATATATATATACTCGTCATGAATGCATCTTTTATCTATATGGACATGGATATAGTTCTGTGCAAATACGATATTATACATATATAGAGAATATGTATATATAAATGCATGCATTTACAAGTACACCATTATTTGCGTTAACTAGTCAACTATATAGTTTCTATAGATTTTTGAAGAAATTTAAGATGAATTACGTATTTATGTGTCGTAGCAGCTGTTCCCAAGACAAGAAGATTTAAAAACTACATCTTCAATAGATACGAAACCCTTTACATCAATATCATCTCTAGCAGGTGTTGATCTTGTCGTTACTGAATGAAAGCTTAATCACCTACTAAATAAAGATATTCCTCTGTAAAATCATAATCATTTATCGATATCTTACTCTGAATGAAACATCAGACAATTGGTAAAGATGTAAAACCTTCTTCGAAGGAGCTATTGATATTAATGAAATGCTGTTACTATGCATGCAATTCTCTTAGGCGTCAGATTGCTAAACCTCCGATATTATTTCAGTGTATCTGGTAAATATACAGCATCAAGTGTTGAAGCAAAAATGCATTGAAGTAAAAACTTGCAGTGACCAATATAGTCAGCCAGTCGATAATCCTTCAGTTACGATTGCGATACCAATTGTTAAATACCGTCAGGTGTGTCTTCATTAAATCCCTTTCTTCTGAGCACGTTTGTCTACATGAATATATTTCTCATATATTTTTTTCTTTTATTATTAACAGTCTATAATCTCTCTCTATATAAACGGCAGTTTGTCTGTGTGTGTTTCTGTGTGTCTGTTTGGTTGTACCCTCACCCTGACCACTGCTTTCAACCGATTCTGATTCAACCGATTCTGATGACACTTGACACACATAGCCCAATGTCATAATTCAAAACTAACGCAGCGAAAATTTTGAAAAGTTCCCCCAGTTCTGAAAAAAATCGATAAATTCGACATGGGGTCGAGAATCAGAAACACAAACCATAAACTGTCTAGGGGACGCAACTCCACCTTTTTTAAATCTCAAAAAAAAAAATTACCATCATTTTTATCCATTTTGTTGCTATTTTTTGGCTATAACTCTCTAAAAATGCTTTATAGTTATTTCCCTTACAAACCTGAGCAACGCCGGGCGATACTGCTAGTTGACAATATATAAATTGAACAACATCTCATTTACACTCTATGAAATGGTTGAGTTACACTTTTCTCATACAATATATATATATAGTCTTATTGGTGTTGGCATAAAACTGTTTAATTATGATACAAATGATGCATTATAAAAAGAACCCGATTTATGTCCATTGGTGTAACAGCAAGTTTCCCCTGTAACAGACAACGATTAATAAATAATTAGCTAAACTAAGCAGTTAATTTATTTACTAATTTACTTCTTGTATACGATGCTTGAGAAACATGCTATTATGTGAATCCTAACGGGCAGTGTATGTCTAGGAGTAAATATCTGAAGGTATGTAAATGCCCGTGCTATTTGATACGTCTTCCATGATTGCATCTTTATAATTATTGCAGGTGTTGACGAAATATAATTCGACTTCTGAGATTTTGTAGGCTGGAACAGTCGATATTTTTTTTGATCAATTGTAAGTTTACAACACTGATGCTATTTGCCACTCATAAGGCTTCACATACCTATATTTAAGGAATTTGATTTTTATCCGAAGTATTTCTCGCTGCAAAATTCATTGTTTGTTATTAATCATGCATTCCTAATCAGAACATCAAACAGTTCATTATCTTCCATTTTACAGAGGCGGTGATTATTCATTTATTTAAGTGACTTAGTAGTATTCATTACAACACAAATATTAATTTAGACATTTATAACACTTATGGTGAAACATTTTCCGAAACTCTATGACTTACAACTGGCTGAGATTTATAATTACTATAATTGGGACTGGCAGATGTAATACTATTATGAAACAAATCTAAAGCTATTTACGTTACAAATGCTATGGAACGAAATGAATAGATAGAAGCTATACGTAAATATATACCTGTCTGATAATTAACCTGTGTGATGATTATATCAATTTTTTCAATCACGAATTTTCTTTCTATATTTAGTATGTCGTTACATGATTTATATATAAAATTGTGTTTTGAGCAAACAATTAAATGTTTGTTGTATAAATGCTATGTTTAGATGCCTAACTAACGTTAGCATCTCTGTTGATATTAACACATGACGTGCTTTTATTTGCTATGCTGTTTCAGAGGATTTCAAAATATATCGAGTTCCACATTTTTGTAGACATAAATAATTAAATTTGAATAGAGTGGGTAATTATTTATTTGTCTGCATTTGGATCTGGAAAACCGTCAGTGGATTTTATCTGATAAACATTTCAAGTACTTTGAAACTGGATAGATTTGATATTAAGTGTGTATATTCCAGGTGTGCTAGGTGTGTGCTGCACACCCTTGGAAAATGGAAAATGCGTTATAAATATTAACCTTACTGATTAATTTATTCAAAGATCATAATGGAAAAGTTTAGTTATACTCCAGCTTGAAATTTGGTGTCATTGGGTATTGCAGCTCACCAAATACAACAACCACAATATGCCACTTATACACACACACACACACACACACACACACATATATATATATACACTGTACAAACATGTATATATATGTAAAAGCATGGTGGCTGTAAATGACTCACGGACGTGTACGACCATCACTGACAAATTGTCAGTTGGTATGCATTAAAAGGTAATGTTTGTCAGCAATACCTATGCTGCAATTTAAAGTCAATGACATCTTGCAAAACACTAAAAATAATTACCCACAACTCCTCTCAGTCCATATACCTATTTCTTTACTGCCGACAAGGGGTTAAACACAGAGGAGACAAACAAGGACAGACAGACGGATTAAGTCGATTATAACGACCCCAGTGCGTAACTGGTACTTAATTTATCGACCCCGAAAGGATGAAAAGCAAAGTCGACCTCGGCGGAATTTGAACTCACTATGTGGCGGCAGACGAAATACCTATCTCTTTACTACCCACAAGGGGCTCGGCGGAATTTGAATTCAGAACGTAGAGGCAAACAAAATAACACTAAGCATTTCGCCCGGCGTGCTAACATTTAGTTAGTTAGTTAGTTAATTTGGCTCAAAAGCAAATAGGAAGGCCATGTAGGGGGACGTGGAGTTAAGTACAGGGTGGTGTTCATGTAAAGAGTTCAGGCCACTTGAGGTCAAGGGAGGCTTTGAACAAAGCGGTCGTCGGCATCTTCACCATCTCGTCTGGCAGCTTGTTCCACGGATCCGCAACCCGGACGGAGACAGCTCCTCTCCTTCGATTGAGATGAAATCGTCGCAGGTAGAGCTTTTCGGAATGACCCCGCAGCCGACGCTCTGGAGCAGGAGTGAAGAACAGCTCTTTCGAGAGGTTACACTTTCCGCTTATGATGTTGTGGGCGAGAATGAGATCACCACGGCGGCGGCGTTTTTCAGGAGAATAAAGGTCGAGCGTCCTCAGCCTTTCTTCATAGGACAAATTTTTCAGACCATGAAACATGCGGGTAGCCAGCTTCTGTACTCTTTCGAGATGCTGTATGTCTTTGAGGAGATAAGGAGAAGAGGCTTGAATCCCGTACTCCAATATGCCAGCTCGCCGTCTATCTCAGTTCATATACCTATTTCTTTATTACCCACAAGGGGCTAAACATAGAGGGGACAAACAAGGACAAACATAGGTATTAAGTCGATTACATCGACCCCAGTGCGTAACTGGTGCTTAATTTATCGACCCCGAAAGGATGAAAGGCAAAGTCGACCTCGGCGTAATTTAGACTCACAACGTAACGGCAGACGAAATACCGCAAAGCATTTCGCCCGGCGTGCTAACGCTTCTGCCAGCTCGCCGCCTGCCAGCTCAGTTCATATACCGTCGAGGAAAACTGCTTCCCTGTTTCGTGTACGGTTGGACACGAGTCGATGTAATTCACTTGCACTTCCCTTTAATATTGCTGATTTTGTGCCAAAGTTTGAAACCGTTATTTTGGTCATACAGTGAAAGTACCAGGTCATTTAGAAAATAATGCTTGACAAAATACTTTGTGGTAGTTTTACCAGATTCGGCTTTTTATTTTCTGAGTTCAAATCATGTGATCTCAACTACTAGCATTTCAAGCCTTATGTCTTTGGAATATACATTAAAATGATGAAGTCCGTTTTAAATTCAAACGCATGTGACATATCTATCTATCTATCTATCTATCTATCTATCTATCTATCTATCTATCTATCTATCTATCTATCTATCTATCTATCTATCTATATATATATATATATATTATATATATATATATATATCTGTCTGTATGTCTGTCGGTATGTCTACCTATATACATATATAAATATATATATATGTATTTATCTATATACATATATATGTCCGAGTGTGCATTTATGTGTGTGTATGTTTGTATCAGTGCGAGCGTGTGCGCACGTGTGTGTGTGTGTGTGTGTGTGTGTGTATGTGTGTGTATCTGTATCTCTTTATGTGCGCTTTTAAATATACTATTTTAGAGACATGACGGTAAAATAATTCATAAAATAATTTCGAAAATCTCAATCTCGAGAATGGAGAACGAATAAGTATACTGTTTCAACTTTCTCTAGCAGATGTAAATATTTATTTCTAAAACTTTCAATACCTTGTAGCAGAGGATGTGTGTCCTACTATAAAACGCTAGCTGAAATTGCTTTGAATCTTATCCATACACTACTTAGTCATTTCGCTGTTCAGCATGTGATTAATAATTCTAATTATGGAATTATTGAAGGAATAATATATTTATTTTCTTAAGCAGTGCGCGATATATTAAGTGTTGGTAGCAGTAATATTGTAACATTTTATTAATTGCTAAAATTTAATTATTACTACCTGGAATATAATCAAATTTGTAATATATTTTTCATTATACTTCATTTTCTCGAATATAAATGATGAAATATTTTATGCACTTCTAGTAACGCAAGAAGGATGACAAAAAACAACTGCTCCCGGAGACAAGATGCTCTCACGGTGACCGCTTTGTGTGTAGATTTGCTAAACTACATATATTTCCGAAGCTTTGTTCATAAAGAAAAATACCTATGGGGAAATTTGGAGTAGATTTAAAAATCAGAAATGGACGCCGTATTTCTTGACACCTTCTTTAGTTGAATATCTTCAGTTTACATTAAATTCGTAGGCAACTAACAAGAAGCCGAAATATATTTCAGTCTTTCGTACAGCCAATAGTGATATTATTTAATCAACTATTTATATTATTATTAATACTACCAGCGTTCAACTCATTGTTATTAGGTGATATATTGTATTAGGCTGCTTTTGAGAATAACACATAATTTTCTATATGTTGAATGCGGAGCAGGTGTAAATAAACGTCTATGGAATGTATTTGTTATACAAGTAAATATGATGTAAATCTTGGAATGTTGAACGAAAAGCAGTATTTCCTTTATTTATTAATTTTTTTCTTAGAGCCAAATACAAACTAATTGTTACAAACACATTCCTAAATTAAGGAAAAGCCATAAATCTAATATCAAAGTTGTCCATTAAGTAATATCTATTCAAGCATTTCTAGACGCTGATAAAATGTATGATGCTTTCAGGAAAGACACCATATTAAGTAGACATAACTCTGTACTTCACTACAAGATAGTATCGAGTTATGGAGTGTTAATAATAGCCAAGCTTTGAAAAGAGTCACGCACGCGATTGTGTATTCTACACTGCAACAGAAAATTCACAAACAACGAAGCAAGAGATAACAGAAAACAGAAAACAAGCAACACAAAATATTAGAAATAATAGTAACTTTATCTACGACACTAAAAATGTAATAGAAAACAATCTAATCAAAATTTTCTTAAAATATCATTGCATCTCAATCGTGATAGTTAGCAAAAGAATTGGCTGGCAGTTAGCGTAAGAAGAGTCCATCACAATAACGTCAGTGTTTTTAGATTTTATAAATAACCTTGCTGATAATTAATTGATTTTCATAGTATGTGTTCTTTCTGTTTAGAGATTTGATACGAAGAAAGCAATTGTAGAAAGTCTCTAGGCGCATTCAGTGGTTTAGTTTTCGAGAGTTTGGTGACTTTAGAAATCAGCATTTTATTTTTGTGAGAAACAAAAATCAAATAAAACAGAATGACTCTTCCTAGATTATACGTGTTTTTTTTTTTGGTTGTTTGTTTTAGATGAATGTATCCAATGTTGATACCTGTTAGGAAATAGTTGGTTTTTCTTAGATGCGAATATACGGCTTTCATGCATCAATGCTACACAATGAATCATTGGACTTGTTTACATGGATAGACATTAGTAAACACCTGCTGTCTATATTGTGAGCTAATGTTAATGTGAAATATTATTATTATTATTATTCAGTAGTTTTATTTTTTATAGCGTGCTTTCACTTCACTACCGAGCGCAGCTCTGTGTGCCTTGGGTATGTGCTGTGATTTGTTGTGATGCTCTGATGGTTATTGTATGGAAAGTGTTCTGTGTAGGATGTGTGCAGTGCCTAGTAGTGCAATTTTCTGTATGTTATATGTGTTTGTAAGTCCTGGTGTTTTTGTTATGTATTTGTCTGAATATTTTTTTATCATGCCTAATGCACCTACTATGATAGGAATTGTTTCTGTTTTTAGATTCCACATTCTAGTTACCTCTATTTCCAGGTCTTTGTATTTTGAGAGTTTCTCCATTTCTCTTAGAGAAACGTTGTCATCTGCCGGTATTGATACATCAATTAGAAAGCATCTTTTTTCTTCATGATCTCTGACAACTATATCTGGTCTGTTGGCCTTAATTTCTCTATCTGTGTGTATCGGCATATCCCAGAGTATGGTTGCTTTCTCGTTTTCTGTGACCCTTTCTGGTGTGTGCCTATACCATCTTTTTTCTGTTGTTATTCCATAATGTTGTCATAGCTTCCAAAGTATGTAGGTTCCAACTCTGTCATGTCTGTGAATATATTCCTTCTTAGCCAGGACTGGGCAGCTAGAGATAATATGATTTATTGTTTCTTGTCCATCTCCACATATTCTGCAGTTACTTGTAATATTTCTTTTCATTACATGTTTTTGGTAATTTCTGGTGGGGAGGCTTTGGTCTTGTGCTGCAATTAAAAATCCCTCTGTTTCTGCTTTGAGTCTTGAGCTTCTCAACCATTGCTGGGATTTTTCTTTGTCTATTTCTTTTGCGTTTAGTTTAGTGCAGTATTTACCATGAAGGGGCATTTCTTGCCATCGTTTTATCATGGTTCGTTGCTGTTCTAATTTTTAGTTTGGATTTCATTTGTTTTATAGCTTTTGTTGTTTCTTCATCATCTTCTTCTTCTTCTTCGTGTTTATTAGGTGGTATGATTTCTTGTTTGTATTTGTCAGCTTCCTTAAATACTGAGAACAGTTTTTTTGTTTTGCTCGTGTTTTGCTGCTATCTGGATCAGTTTTCCTTCCTTCTGAAGTAGGTATTTTTGCAGTCCTATGGTGGTTATTTTATAGTAGTTTTCCAGCTGTATAAGGCCTCTACCACCTTCTATACGTTGTATATATAGTCTTTCTATGTCAGATTTTGGGTGATGCATCCTAGATCCTGTCAGTATTTTTCTTGTTTTCCTATCTATTTTGGACAGTTCATTTCGTGTCCAGTTAAGGATATTGTAGCTGTAACTTATACCTGGGACAGCTAAAGTGTTAATACCTATTATCTTGTTTTTAGCATTGAGCTCTGTTTTTAGTATTGATCTAACTCGTCTATAATATTCTTTTTTTATTTTCTCTTTCATTTGTGTGTGTTGTGTCTTATCTAGTTCATGGATTCCTAAGTATTTGTAAGTTTGGCTTTGGTCTAATTCTTTTATTTCATTGGTTTTATCTAGTGTGATGTTGTTACTCTTAACTAGTTTTCCTCTTTTCATGGTTACTTTGGCGCATTTTTCTAATCCAAATTTCATATCCATTTCTTTGGTAAATCCATGAACTGTCTTTAATAGTGTTTCCAGCTGTTTGTCATTATTATTATTATTATTATTATTATTATTATTATTATTATTATTATTATTTATCATTATTATTATTATTATTATCATCATCATCATTATTTTTAGTAGTAGTAGTAGTAGTAGTAGTAGTAGTAGCAGTAGTAGTAGTAGTAATAGTAGTATAATGACAGCTAACAAGCAGAGAGTTAGCACGCTGAGTGAATGCTTAGCGGCTTGTCATCCGCCCTTTGGTTTTGTGTTGAAATTCCGGTGAGGTCGACAGTGGCTTTCATCCTTTTGTGGTACATGAAGTAAGTACCGGTTTCACAGTCATTATTATTATTATTATTATTATTATTATTATTATTATTATTTATTATTATTATTGAGTGAGAGAGCAGTGCATGTGATGAAAGTGACCCTGGGGTAAAACGTACGAAACTCTGTAAATCCACCATGGCTGCCCGTATGATAAGCGTACACCAGGCACATGCATCACAAATATATGTGCGCCACATGGTGATCTCATATCAAGATAAAGAGAAAATAACCTTGCAGGTGGAGCCCAGAACAATATACATATCGTCAGCCACAAAGGGAAATGCTCAACTCATTAAGATCAATAAATTCTAGAGTACTGAGAAGAATATTTGCTTTATCCCATCTTTTATACCAAGACAAAATAACGTATATGATAACACTTCCAATAAGATCAAAAGCCATGAGAGCCACTGCTTGGTACTGCATCATGGCAGATATTATTATAAAGGCGTTGTTGTTGTTGTTTTTATTTTTCTTCTTTTTCATCATTTTCTTCCTATTTTTACTTACTTTCGATGTTGACCTTATCACCACTCTTAATATTCATATTCCCTGTAATTATAAGTACGGACACTACGTTGCGAAGTGGTTAGCTAAAAGCAGAGGCAATGGTAGAGGATAGAAAGTCTCTTTGGAGGAATGTAATGCCGAGTTAGGTTGAGGGATGGGGGAATATCAATGATATCTGAGGACATATAATGACGCACTTTTTTTATATACATCATAGATTGAAAACTTGTTAATGAACGTGGGCGTGTGGGTTGCAAGGTGGGTATGTCAGAGGCAGTAGATCTTTTTCTTTTATTATACTTATCGGTAAATTCATCCCAGATCACCCAACGCATGTTTTTTAGTGAAACTGACATTCTGTTTGCATTTAATGTATTATACTCCATGTATTTATATTTGCTCTCAAGTAATTTTTTATAACATCTAGCGCTGAAACTATATCTTGTACTGTTTTTACTAAAATACCCAGTGTCTTGTTCATAACAATTCCAAGATTCTGGTAACAATTTCCCTTCACATTTATATTCTGGACATAAGGGTAAAAGGCCATCTATCAGAAAGCCGATATATTCTTTGGAGTTCTCGAATAATGTATATGGATTTTCTACATTTATAACCGTCTTAATTTTGACAAGCCTGCCCCAACATGGTTACTGCTATTAGCGTGTCACAATTGGTACCTGAGGAATTTAAATCGTGTTTCGTGGCCTGCTACCACAAAGGTTCTTTTATAGGATCCACTTAGTTCAAGACATCATCAGGAGGGACTACGTCCGTTTCCGCCCCTACTCCTCTACCGTTTTAACGCCCCCCCCCCCTTCGAAGGTGTATTCAGCTCTGGTGTTGGATGTATGTCTTCTTTCTTCTGTTCCCTGGCCTCTCTTAATTGCTTTTGATCTCTTATTTTAGTTCTTTATTCATATATTGTAGAATATGGTCCTATAATTACTGGAGCGTGTCTGGCAATTTATTCAGCCTTTCCAAGTCATATATTGCCTTGATATATATGACCATTCGGTTCATTGAACCGCTTCTATCAACTTCATTCAATTTATCTTTTAGTTTATTAATTTTTAGTAAGTTCGCAATTATCTCTGCATATCGTCTCTGCAGCTACTATCAGATCATTTGTCTGTGTTTGTAGCCCGGAGCTCTTAATTTACCGCTGGCTTATTTTCCTTCTTGCTAACATCATTTCTCGCTAACTTTATTTCTGTCGTGATTTGCAGCCTATTGGCCTCGGAGTAACTTTCACTTATTTTCGTTAATATCATTTAAAAATTTATTTAGAATTTTACTTTCGTTTTTACCATTATCTTTAGATTTCTAAGCCAAAACTTTTCTTTCATTGTTGGTAAATTTTGATTTTTATTATATAATTTACTTGCAAAGTAATAAAATGCTAATCGATTTTCTTTGCTTCTGTCGAAGTATTTTTTTAATCCAGCTATTATCGTATTACAATATTAAACTTTCAGCATTACACTCTACTTCTCATCTTTTCCTCTTAACTAGCTATATATAATTTATACCACTTTGTTGGGGGGCAGCCTTGAATTTGTATGCATAGTCTCTGAGGTGACATTACACATTGGGTCCTCCTTATTCATTTGAAGCTTATGTTCATAACTGAGATGCGGTATGTATTTATACCTATTATCTTACTTCTAGTATCTACCTGTACATCCCGCGGCAACATTTTCATGTCTCTTTTGGGGTGTGTTGAATTCGATCTATTTTATTTACTAAATTTTTGTCTATATTTCTAGTCTAAATAGCTCCGTTTTTATATACTCCTTTTTACAATCCTCAATTTTAACATTTTCTGCTTTTACTCCTTTTAACATAGCTTTACACATTTCTCTAATTCCATATTCGCATTCTTTGTTAGGTTTGGAACAACTTCTCTTTTGTCCATCTGTGTATTGACACTTGTAAAAATTTAGTAATATCAATATACAGGAAGTGGTTTATGGTGTGTCTAAACAATTTATAGCCATTAGGGCAGCTTTTAAATATGTTCGCTTTGCTTTGTAGATATAGGTTATTTTCGATGTTGACATGACATGGTTGATATAACTCGGAAGTATTGAAGCGACTTTATTTACGTAGCGTGTTTCCATTATCAAGAGTGCAGTATCTAATGAAATGTCTTTTTTTTATCGGTCATTAGACTAACTCTTATATCTAAAGTTGTTCCTTTTTTCTTTTGCTTTGTTTTTTTTTTATCTTACTGACAATACGCTTGTAGCACGTTTTTATTATATTAATTGACGAAGGTGTTGGTAGTGAAAATCGGGTGCGTGTGGTGCTAACAGGATTCAATTATGCTAAAATGCTTTGTATAATTTTATTAGGTAAACACTATGTATCATAGGTGTTATGTTATTATAGCTGAAATTAATCAATATCGATTACGTTCGCTTGTGTGGATTGGTATGTGGATTAGTATGTACAATATGTTTTGTGAGGCACTTCTTATATTGATTATCCTGCGGCCCAGGATTAGTAGAAACATTTTTGATTGAGCGTGAATTATGAAACATTTAATGTTTATGATCGCATTATTTGCTTCGTCTTCCGCAATATCATGCCTAATGAACAAAATAATATTGAGACTCCTTCTTTGACATACTCTATTTACTTGTACCAATCAATTGAGTGCAGTCATCTTGGGGTACTACGTAAAAGACTTTAGTCGATCAAACACACATACACATCATCACACACACGCACAACTCCACACACACACACACAGATACACAAACACACACACAGATACACAAACATACACAATTATATTCTTATAATCTTTTACAGGATTCAGTCATTTTACTGCGACACTACTGAGTAACCACCTTAGAGGAAATTTAATCGAACAAATCAACCCCAAGATTTATTCTTTGTAAGACTAGTAGTTATTCTATCAATATCTTTCTTCGAACCGATTGCTAACGCAGACATAAATACACAAATTTCGGTTGTCAAGCAATGGTGGCTGATAAACACAGACACACACCCATAAACATATATACAATGGGTTTCTTTCAGTTTCCGTCAACCAAATCCAATCGCAAGTCTTTGGCCGGCTTGAGAACATAGTAGATGATATTGGAACTGTGGAACTGAATCATGTGGTTGGTCATCAATCTTCTTACCACACAGCCATGCCTACATATGTGGCAAGTGTGTATAATTGTGTGTATGTGTGTGTGTGCGTGCGTTTGTTTGTGGGTGTGTGTCTTTCGGCGTGTGTATGTTTATGTAGATAGATAGGCAGACAGATAGATAGTGAGAGAGTGAGTGTCAAGAGATAAGATCCACAGGCACTTAATATAGAAAACGCTTTGCAGCACTGAAATGATTTACAGATACAAACTGAAACCTTTAAAGAGGACCAGGTCCGCCAAGTAAAGTTTGGCTATAGCAGGGACCTAGATGAGGAGATGTAGAGACAGTGATGTACAAAAGCAAATAACGTTCCTTAATTTCGATATACAAAATATATGAACAAATTCTTTTTCCATTTATATGTATATAAGTATATATATTTTAATATCAAAGCCAAGCGATCTATATTAGTTGCATGTCGTCTATTTACTAAATTGTTTCTCTCATTACTTTTATAACTATATTCCGAAACAACTTTTCCAATTTCTTTCTGGAAACAATTTGTTTTGACGTACTTTGTGTTACGTAACAATTTTGCTCATTCCATGTGCGTAATGTATGCAGTTATCTGTTTCTGTGAGGTCATAATATTTGTTGCTATGTGTTTTGTAAATTTCACTGTGAGTTTTGGTATCAGGTGATAAATTTCTGTGTTTTTATCTATTCTTTTTAATCTAAATTAAACCTAGAATTAGTCTGTTCGTCGTTATTTAATTTGTATTTCCGAAACAATTCATTTCGTAACAGCGTAGTATACATTTAACTTAAGTTGGCGTATATTGTGGAACAATGTTCTTTATTTTCTTCCATACCTGAAGTTGAGCAACAGCTGCATTTGAACAAATCGTTGCACACGATAATGCATATTGTATATATTTTCTCACACTGGAAAAATAAAATCCATGCACGCGTATAAATTAATAATCAGGAACGTATATGTATTTGTGTATGTATATTTAGATGTGTATTTTTAAGTGTGTGCGTATTACTTATTTATTTCTCTGTCTTTAGAAATCTATATACATCAAAAGTCTGAATATGCCGTATGTTAACGAACTGGAATTTAAATTTGGTATAACATTCAACTATATTCTCAATGTACAAAATAAATATTTCCAAGCAATAAACACTTTCAAGTAAATGAATATTTTATGTGTTCCGTTGATTGATTTCATTCGGAATTTCATTTTATTAATGCATTTTCTCCAAATGCACATGCAAACTCTAAATTCACGAGTCTATATGATATTGATCAAAGTATTGTATATTTTAAAACATTAACAGATCAACTGTAATTTTTTTCCAACGAATCATATCTTATTCTTTTTTTCTGGCTTTGCCTACCGCACCTTTGTGGATTTTATTTTCATATAATATATATAAGTATATAAAAGAATGGTCTGTAATAGAATCTATAAAAGTGAAGCCAAGCAGACAACATGACGAAATTTCCCTCGCCTGTTCATGGCGTTCCCCACCCCTTGCTTGAGAAATTTACGAGTATTTGAGAATAGGGTATAATATATTTTTCACAAGCCTATGGCTTGATGGCGGCTTTTCTATGGGGACGACTAAATGATTCCCATATATGGAATTCTATATAAATATATAGCTGCATTTCTTATCGTGGAGCAAAGCAAGAAAATATTTCTGAATTTTGCCGAAATCGAAAGCACATGTATAAATATTAAATAAATATTTCAGCATAACCTTGCAACATTACACAAAACGTTAACACGTTTCATATGTACTACTTAGATGTACCGATCGCATCATTTTCTATACAAGTTACTGATGTAGCACTTTCATTTAAAAACGAAATGCTGGCATGCACATACATCCATTGCTTGATTCATAGTTTCATTCCGACGTTTATGTAATAACCAAATTGATATTTGTCACATATTAAACAATTCTTAAAAACAGGTCATTCAGAAGCATAAAATTTGCGATGATTCACACACAAATGGTTTGAAACTGTAACCATAAGCCAACTAGGAATGGTACTTGTCTCTTCCATATACATCTGACGTTATATAAAGCAGAAACAGGTTGGAAATAATCAGAATTATTTATATCATTCAGAAGAAAAATAGAATTAAAATAAAATGGCTAACATTCATATCAACAGCTTGCTCAATAAATATTTATTATAAGTTTAAAAAGTATTGGACTAGGAAGTAATTGACTAGAAAACTAGTTACCTTTGACCTCAATATATAAACTTGCACAGCACAACCACCTTCTATGATTGCTCGAACAATACTGAAGGGCAGTGGGACTATGAGTGTGGTAAGAAACACACTGTTGCATGCCTGTTGCAGTCTGTTGTGACGCATACGGGTAACTTGAAAAGTAAAGCTAGCAAACAGTTTTAACAATGATATTCATTATCAGCGATATAAAATTAGTTGGCTGTTGACCAGTGTAATTTTTCAAAAATGCTCCTTCAAAAAGTATAAAATTTAAACATAGAATACCACATCCAACAGAATAATATTTAGTAGTTTTTAAATTCTTGGAGCGATACAGGTTGTGCAAGATATAATTTCACTATCACGATACATTTGAATTTCAATTTCCCATAACTGAGACATTTAATAGTTTTATGCATGCACCAAATATACATATATTTAATAGCGTATCTATGATTTGCAAACAGCAAAAAATACATTCAATTAATAACACATGTATCCATGTTTGCG
>NC_043006.1:8818008-8828008 GCF_006345805.1 Octopus sinensis | reverse complement strand
CTCGACGACTTTGCTCGTTACCCTGCCGTTTGTAATGATTATTTCTTATTCTACACACCCCGTTTCATACACTGGAATGCATTAATTTTAGGCTCTATTACCAGCTTTATCGCTCAATTAAATGTTGCTTTCTCTTATACAATGACACTGGCAAAACTGAACGAAGAACTACAATCTTACAATTTAAAACCAGCTAATAACAAACTACAATATGCTCATATTTATGCCAAAATAAGCCCTACAGAATATGGACAAATAAATTGATATTTATATATAATAGTTTAAAAATCGAATCAGTAAATATTTTTTCTACTTTACTCGTTCCTCATATTTATGTTATACTATAACTTGATCATTTGATTTCATTTAAAAATGCCTGAATAATTGGAAATATATGAGCCCTATATACATGAATGTAGAAATATGTCGGTATATATTTGTATACGTATATCGATACCTACCAACCCATACACAACTTCAATCATTGTTACTCAACTCATCGGAAGATGCCTCGTTTGTTCTGGAAATCTAATGTCCCTTAGCCTTTGGCGTCCTGTAGTAAGCTACACGGTGTATAAGCAAAATGTTGATTTATAGAAGCGTGTTTATAAAATGTATTTTATATCAGCGTGTTTACGAGTGGATTTGCCAGTATGAATCTTAATGTGCGAATACTTGTGTGTAAATAACTCAAAACCATTGATAAAATATGAAATTACTAAACAGACCCGTTGATTGTTTTTTAAACACATACCGGTTTCGGAGGTATGAAGCACTCATAAAAACGATATTGCTTTGCATATCATTTCTAATAACAAACAGTAAATATGAAATATAAACATAACGTTTTAAAATCTAAAGAGAAAATAGGACCTAATATATCACATATATCTGAGGGGTTATATCATTATAATGTTTTTGGCCTTGAATCGAAATGTTTTCCTGAAATTTGAGAGAAAAAGGAAACTAAAGTCAAAGATAAACAACAGAATTATTACCAGATTAGTTTAATATTCGTTTGAAATTTTGGCAACATGCTGATAATTTCGGTGCAGGGGATAAATCGATCACATCAACCCAAGTGTTCAACAGGTAGTTATTTTATCGATCCGAAAGTTAGAAAGGAAAAGTCGGCCATAGCGGAATTTTAGCGCCGGACGTAAAAGAAAAGTATTTTAATATTGGCTTCAAAGTTTGGTGCAAGGCCAGCAATTTCGGAGGAAGTAAGTCGATCACATCGACCCAAGTGTTCAACTGGTACTTATTTTATAGTTTAAAATCAACAGTTTTATTTTATCGGCCGCGAAAGGGTGAAAGCTAAAGTGGGCCTCAACGGAATTTGAACAAAGAACTAAAGAAAAGTATCTTAATATTTAAATGGCTATGAATAAATCTTAGCCTAAGAAACAATTATACACTCAAGTATATATTTTCGTGCCCAAAACAATTGAATAAATTTAGAAGCTTAATATTTAGTTATTCATACATTCATTGCAGTTGAAATTTCAAGCAAAATATCTCTTAGGTTTCAATGGTTGTTTTATCGTTTACAATCCTGTGATTTGTTCAGCGTGCAGTTTTTATCTCCTCAATGTATTAAACCCTCCCAGCGAAGATGCCTGCATTTGTAACTTGAACAACTTAACGTAACTGCTGCAATCCCGAAAATCCCATCCAGACATGGGAAAAAATATATTAGAAGATACTCTAGTAACATTATCTGAAGCATACAATTGGAAGATATAAAAGGCGTTTTTAATGTAATGCAGTGGTTCGCAACCACTTTTCTTTTTGCCTACGGAACACTTTGAATCCTGTTTAACGCTAATGGTAATCCATAGCCATTAGGTATATATATATATATATATATATATTATATATATATATATACTATACACATATATATATACACATATATATATATACATATATATCCTTCACTGGATCTTTCCTTCTCCTATGTTTCCGACGAAGAGCTCCGCTCGAAACGTTAATCCCTCCTCCTTTCCGTCTTTCCTCAGCGTCAAATAATAGTATGTTTGTTCCACGTCCTCGCGTTGTTGTGTTTTTTGTGCTTTCTTATTTGGATTAACTCTCTCGCTCTCTCTCTCTCTCTCTATCTATCTATCTATCTATCTATATATCTATCTATCTATCTATCTATCTATCTATCTATCTATCTATCTATCTATCTATCTATCTATCTATATATATATATATATATATATATATATATATATATTATATATATATATATATAATATATATATATATATATCTGTTTCTTTTTATATATAACTTTTTTTTGATAAGGTTCATTTCAGGAACTGAAACATGTTATAATGTATATATAAAAATTAAAAATTGTATAATACAGCAGCATTTTCGAACTTCATTTTTTACAAATATATACCTACTCGTATACGAGCTAATCCTATTATAAATATCATATCACGTACGAGCTCCCGAAAATGCCTGCTAAAAAAGACACCAACGACATCTCCTCAATAAATGAAGAGATACTGAAAGAATTGAAAGCATAAATTCAAACCTAACAGCAGTGTTAAACAAACTCAACTTAACACCTCGACCTTCTACACAAACTAACGAGGAAACCGAATCGAATAAAACACCCTCCGAAATATTCGAGAAAGTTGAAAATCTATGCGATACAATGACGACATTCTTCACAAACTTTACGAAACAAGAGCAACAAAAAGAAGGAACACATGAGAAGAACCGAGCAACACTTCAACATTACAAATAAAGAACCAAGTCCTCCCCCAATGGAGAACACTACAGCGAAACAGAAAATTCGCTTTTTGGAAAATGATAGAAAATCAGAATAAAGCAGAGATTTACCAAAAATGGCTAGACTCAACACCCCTAGTCATACCCCGTAAATTACAAATCAAAACCATCTCGGAAGAACCAGAAGAACAAAGAAAACTTAGAGAAAAAATGTCATTAGAAAAAATGAAGATGGAAATAGAACTACTTAAGCTGAGAGGTAAAACGAATGAAGAAAAAGTAAAAACCATAGACGAGGAAATCAACGAAGAAGTCATCAAACTAATAGACGACAACAATACTGAAACATTAACAGCACTATGGAATGAAGAATGTGAAAAAGTGGAACTTAAGTCCCTCCAACGATGGGAAAAGAGCGCCATCTGGTTTCTAGATTATGAAACCAACTTCAAAAATGAACACATATCCAACAACCCCTTCATAAAATTAAGCAAATCAAAACCAAATACCAATAGAACGGAACAACCTCCAAGAAATCCTACCACACTCTACACCAGAAAAGTACACCTAAAACACACCCCACACTACCTACACCACCCCAAAACACCTACAGAGGCCCACCACACCAGTTCGAAAATAGACATACCAACAGAGCAGAACAACCACCAAGAAATCCAAACACACTCTACACCAGAAAAATGCATTTAAAACGCACCCCACACTACCTACACCAACCCCAAAACACTTATAGGGTCCCACCACACCATTCCACGAACCTAAGAGCCACAACATACAATACTATAAAATACAACCCACATAACCAAACCAAAACGCTACTACCAAACATCCACCCCAGGAACCAACCATACAACCATAAAACAAACAACAAATGCACTACGGAGGAAACAACTACCAACACAATACACCTGAGGAACTAAGACGTAACACTAGGTTCAACAACAAACTCCAGAACAGAGCACCACAAACTCACTCTGACAATTATAACAACATGAGACAGATAAATAATAGCTTTGAACATAACTACACCAACCATTTTTTAGACCCCACACACAGGAACAGGGACACACGATGGCAAAGGACAAACAAAAGAAACCTCAGGTAATTAAGATAATCAATCTCTCAAACAAAGAACTTACACCTAACGAAATAAGCATACTCTCCAAAGGACTTAAATTTACACCCACCCCACAACGTTCTAATTATTATGAAATGAAAGATGATATTTCGGAATTTTGCAGAAAACTAAGACTCACCGAGGCATTTCAAGACAAACAAATAGAGGAGGACTCAATAGCTAGAAACAAGAGCAATTACACCCCACCCAACGGTAAGAATAAAGCCTTAGACCGCTATTGTGACTACATAACTAATTTCCCGTTTCAATTCATCAAGAAACAAAAACACAGCCCTAACTTCAACAAAAGAGAATGGAACGACCTCATCAAACTAAGAGAAGACAAAACAATAACAATTAAGGAGGCAGATAAGGGCAACGCGATAGTAATAATGAATACAAACAATTATAAAAATTTAGTGCTATCCCTATTAAGAGATGAAACGTATTATGAAAGGGCCCAGCAGTATAACCAGCAAAAAAAATAATGCATAACCTTAGGACATTAATCAACACATACCAAGAAGGACTCACGAACAAGGAGTATGAATACATCACTAACTTCAAATGCAAATCGAGTTTGTTCTATGGTATTCCTAAGGTACACAAAAGCCAAACCATTAGAGAAACGTGCAAAACATCCACC
Source organism: Octopus sinensis (assembly GCF_006345805.1). Lineage (NCBI taxonomy): Eukaryota > Metazoa > Mollusca > Cephalopoda > Octopoda > Octopodidae > Octopus > Octopus sinensis. The sequence continues at coordinate 8,823,476 of NC_043006.1, read as the reverse complement.
GACACACTCATCAAAATACCTTCACCAAATGATCTTAAACTAAGACCGATAATAGCAGGGCCAGCATGTGAAACTCACCGCCTCAGCAATTTCTTAGACACACTTCTTAAACCTTTCCTAAAACACATCAAAAGCTACGTAAGAGACGATATAGATATGCTCAACCACCTCCCTAAAACAGTCAATGAGAAAACCCTTCTAGTATCATTCGACGTAGTTAATCTTTATTCTAACATCCCTCACAACCTAGGAATAGAAGCAATCACCTTCTGGCTGAATAACTACCCCTTTGAACTCCCAACTCGCATAAACAAAGACCTTATAATAGAAGGACTTAGATTCATTTTAGAGAACAATTATTTTATTTTTGACAATGATTTCTACAGGCAAAGATCGGAACAGCGATGGGCACGCGTACTGCACCATCTTTTGCCAACCTAGTGATGGGATACCTCGAGAAAATACTATACCGGATGACACTCGAGAAATATGGAAACACCTTCGCCACCTATATCCATAACAACTGGAAAAGATACCTCGATGACTGTTTCATCATCTGGGACAAAGGCATAGAGAAACTTGAGGAATTTAAAATTCTATTAAATGGAATAAATGACAATATACAATTCACGATGGACCACAACGAAAAAGAATTACCATTTTTAGATATCCTCATTAAGAAAACCGGCAACAAAATAGAGACAGATATCTACTATAAACCGACAGACTCTAAACAGTACCTACCCTTTGATTCATGCCACCCACGACACACTAGAATGAATGTCCCTTTTTGTTTAGCTAGAAGGATTTGCACCATAATATCAGACACAAACACCCGACACACACGTCTCCAGGAACTTAGAACCACACTCACAGATAGAAACTATCCACAGCCCCTAATAGACAGTGCAATCCAACGGGTACTTAAATTAAGTATAGAAGACCTGAGACAAACAAAACCAAAAAAGAAAAACAATTAAAAACCTTCCCTACATCTCTACACACAACCACTCAACAATGAGGCTTTCAACACCATACTACAAAGCACAGCCCTACTAAAGGGAGACCCAAAGATGAACCGGATCCTCGAAACACACACCATCATTAAAAGTAAACGCCAACCAAAATCCTTGAAAAGGATTTTAACCCAAGCTACACTGCACTCAACATCAACCACAAAACCAGCAGTTAGAAAATGTGGAAGGCCCAACAGCGGAATCTGTGTCATCTTGAAAGAAGGATCAGAATTTATACTGGAACAAGGCCACCAGTTCACCATTAGAACAAACTTCACCTGCGCATCAGAAAACTTAGTTTACGTCATAACATGCGCAGGCTGCAATAGGCAGTATATAGGCCATACAAAAAATAGCTTACGTAACAGGATGGCGGTGCATAAATCACAAATTAGAAACCCTGATTACCGCAAAATACCGGTCAGCGGACACATAGATAGATGTGCTGGAAATGTAAATCCGAAATTTACAACTAACCCGCTCTATAAATTCAGTGACAACGCAACCTTCACACAACGCCAAAATAAAGAACTATATTTCATAAAAAAATTTAGACCAAGTTTAAACACCCTGGGCCAGGAATACTAAAACAAAAGATAAGTCCTCCGAAAAGGAGAACCAAATTTCACCACGGCCGCTACTTCAAACAGACACTCACTCTGACGGAAATATGCCTTAGTAAAAAAGGAAACAAATTCTTTCGTGCAAATCTGACCCTGATACATACGATACAGCTACGGGTCAGACCCGATTCTGATTGGTCAACAAGTTGATGACGTCTAGCTCTGCTAGAATGGACAGGATACAAACAGGGGACAGTCATTAGTCAGAATATTGATGACGTCCTTTTCTGCTTGAATAGTCACCTAACAAGTACAGACAGGGGGCAGATCTAATGTAGCTATAAGTCGTGATTGGGCAGAATCTGGATGACGTCCCGCTATGCTTGACTAACGAAGCGACTGGTCAAGACAGGAAACAAACAAGAGGGAGTTATAATGCAACGATTGGTCAAAATAATGATGACGTCCCGTTCCACTTGATTAAAGCCACCTAACGAAACGATTGGTCAAAACATTGATGACGTCACGCTACGCTAGATTGACCACCTAACAGGCATTATAAAACCGAGCATTTCACAAAAACCCACTAGAACCACCCAGCGAACTTCCACCATAGGTCATCACAATTGCTTAAGGTAAAAATGAATTCCTCGCTCTTTCGGAAACATCAATCTTCTGTATTGACCGCTTTCCACCACTTTGATCTGTTTTTTGTATTGAATACGTATCGCCACCGTGGGCCACTGCATCGAACACTTTGAACATATACTTCAAACTATATATCAACTATACATGAACTATATATCAACTATACATGAACTCTAAGATGTCTGACTCCGTTGTGTATTATAAATGAATTTCTTGTGTTTGACGGCATGAGCTGTCTCTTTTTATATATAACTTTTTTTAATAAGGTTCATTTCAGGAACTGAAACATGTTATAATGTATATATAAAAATTAAAAATTGTATAATACAGCAACATTTTCGAACTTCATTTTTTACAAATATATATATATATATATATATATATAAGATCTTACTGTATTTTTATAATTAAATATTATCGAGTATAAAATATGAATATTTTCCGTATATTGCACGTAAATGTTGACAACAATATGTTAAATTAACTTCCAAGGGACATGGAACCTTAGGTGTCATCCATTGAATCATATGTCTACTTCATCTTATTGGTCGAAATACCAAAATGAGATGTCCTTCTCATCCAGACCGATCTTTAAAAAAAAGAGAAACACTAGAATTTAATTCTAAATGTCAAATATGTTCCAAAAGCTAAAGTTACTTCTTAGATGAGGATAATGTTTGAGAAAATCGGGGACATTAACGAGACTAACTTCTCAGTTTAATAAAGGTTCATAGAAATCCACTTATACACCTAAACGTTTAAAATCAACAGTTTAACTTTGATATTCAGGACATTTTAGATTTACTTTGTGGGCCGGTTTTCAATACAAGAGGTAATCGAACAGAAATAGAGATCGAAGTGCGTTTAATCTGTTGCAATAACACTTTCGAAATACATTGTCGCGCTAAGTTATAATATTCTGTAATATATGCACAAATCCAGCAATATGTATACGTTTATTATTGCGATTCTCTCTGTTCCTGCGTCCATCACCATTTATCGCGGGCTTTACTATGTATCATTTCTATACTCTTTTCTTATACACACTTTCACTCGACTACTTTATGTATTTGCACTCTTACAGATACACACACATTTGCAAGGTGTATATATACGCACGTATATGAGCACAGTCCCTTCCGTTCATCTATCATAATGACACATTTATTAAAAAAATTCAAAGCCATCAGCATATGGACACACCCGTACACACTTTTTACTCTTTCATTCGAGGATGTATGAGAACAAATATTTTCACACATATACATACACGATTTCACTTTTTGATCAAATATATTTTCATGTGCACGCATGCTTGAATTACAGAATTCATCTTACTGTTCTTCCACTCATTTCTAGATTGCTAGACTTTTGTTGATTGTTATAACCAAGTATATCTAGTCATACACCATCGGTAAATGTCTCTGAGAAAAATGAAAAATGTATTATAAGATCTCTGTGAGCATATATCCCTAGCCCATTTAAAGGGGTAACCTTACTGCAATTTGCTACTGTTGCGGATTACTCTTAAGACCCTACACTGAAGACACGTTATCACATTAATACACCCGATTGTGCAAATGCGAAGGGAATATTTCGTTGCTTAGATGAATTAGATGAAAGACCCTAATACTTCTTGTGTCAGAGAAATGTCAAATTATTAGCGAATTAACTCTGATCAAATGTTGGGAAATCGGATATTTCAAAGTTACACGCAAACATGATAATTATTCTGATATCGGTCTGAGCTCATAACTACTGATGTCTATCAGCTTAACAGAAATATGTTTGTTTCATATCAATTCAGTCCACTGTAGCAACAATTAATTCAAATTTGTCGACGCAACAGTTAAATAGAAGTATTTATTAAAGGTATCATAACAGGTGGCGAGCTGGCAGAAATGTTAGCACGCCGGGCGAAATGCTGAGCGGTATTTCGTCTGTCGTTAAGTTGTGAGTTCAAATTCCGCCGAGGTCGACTTTGCCTTTCATCCTTTCGGGGTCGATAAATTAAGGACCAGTTACGCACTCGGGTCAATGTAATCGACTAAATACCTATGTCTGTCCTTGTTTGTCTCCTCTGTGCTTAGCCTCTTGTGGGTAAGAAAGAAATAGGAATTTCGTCTGCCGTTACGTTCTGAGTTCAAATTCTACCGAGGTCGACTTTGCCTTTCATCCTTTTGGGGGTCGATTAAATAAGTACCAGTTACGCACGGAGATCGATATAATCGACTTAATCCGTTTGTCTGTCCTCTCTGTATTTAGCCCCTTTTGGGTAGTAAAGAAATAGATAACGTAACATGTATATTAACATTTATACTTATTAGCAAAGTCTTCACAATTCTCAAACTTTTGATATTACTCTATTTTATAAGGAGATGAGCTGGCAGAATTCTTAGCACGCTGGGTAAAAGCTTAGCAGTTCTTCGTCTTCTTTTACAACATGAATTCAATTTCTGGCGGTGTCGTCTTTACCTCTCATTCTTTAAAGCTTGATATAATAAGTACCAGCTGAGCACTGAGGTTGATGTAATCGACTTGCGCTCTCACTCAAAATTTCTGACCTTGTACCAAAATTTAAATCAATATTACTTTTTCCAGAAGGGTGAAATATATCGTCGTCTCCAACGGTAATTGGGGTATATCCTGATACTCAAACCAGAAGCGCAAACGCTGGACCCGATCTCGCAATCACTGAAAGATTGTTGGCGTATACTCAGATACATCTCAGCATTTAACTGCCCGAATATTTTCTTACATCATAGTATTCACCAGTATCTAGCAGGATATTTTCACGTTTTTAATGATATAAACATATACAGGAGAGTTATCATATAGATATATATGATATGAAACACATCGATGAAGGTTTTCAAAGAGAGTTGATGCATAATTCATAGTTATAAAGAAATCACTTTCGGTGGGAACACACTCCCAAGATGACCAGTGAAGATAATTGTGTTGTTTTCTACAAGCCGTGCTGAATAAAACATCTCACTGCAAGCTAATTAAGTGTTCGGTAATTATATAGAGTGTACAGTTAGTAATAATTAATCGTGCACGGCCTGGTTGTTGAAAAATATTGAATGCATATCGTTAACTAATTAGTAACCAGAATGAAATAAGCATTTACCGATCCACTACCACATGCTGTGAATTTTTTTAATTCTATGTCATTGTCAACAATTTGAATTTTTGTCTTTTTTCATAAAAATTGAAAAATCCTGTTTAGAAATTGTCG
>NC_043006.1:8758008-8813008 GCF_006345805.1 Octopus sinensis | reverse complement strand
AATGTACTTACTGATTATCCCGATATCAGATCTAGCAGGGCATATGAGTCTTAGCGCTGGGTTGGTGTGGAAGTTCGGTTTATGGTCCTTCACTATAAATCTGGGTTGCTTAGCGGCTGAGTTCTCATTTGAATTCGGTGTTTAAATATCAGATATCAGATCTAGCAGGGCATATGAGTCTTAGCGCTGGGTTGGTGTGGAAGTTCGGTTTATGGTCCTTCACTATAAATCTGGATTGCTAAGCGGCTGAGTTCTCATTTGAATTCGGTGTTTAAATATTATTTCCTTAATTTCCAAGTTTACCTTCCTCAGGGTACTCCAATTAGTTTTTCTATAATTTTTCTTGATCTCTTTACCGAGTAAATCTAGGTACTGCTTAATGGGCAGCTTGTATGTGTTCCTGGTCTTGTCGGACTGGACCAGGACTCCGTCCGTTCTATTAATGTCCTTGGTAATTTTATCTAGGTATCTGAGGTGGGCATTTCTCCTGGGTGACTTCCTGAACTTAATCTTTCTAACTATGTCCCACAAGTCGTCCTCAAACTTCTTCAGTCTTGGGTTAGGTGGCGGCGTATCCAATGTTTTAAAAAGCCGGCCGTATTCGGACGATGCTGTTGTCCGGTTCGATTTTAGATCTTCGTTCTCGTGGAAGAAAACGAGCCATCTTATCCGGTTTATGAATGCGTTGGTTTTACAAACCAACTCCTTAAGGAAGGCATCCTTCGTTGGTATAGGAATATCCTTAAGGGACGCATCAATCTCGAACAACTCCATTATTGGTATCGGTTAAAGTAGCAGTTTCTTGACGAAGCGGTATGTATTATGTGAAATAGAAAGATGAATAAACTTGTAGTAGATTAATCAAAAGTTTAACCGATACCTTAGTAGCAAAAATCACAGCAGTAAACAGCACGGTTGGAGGTACAACCATATGGTGTTGCAACCGTGCGTTGGTGCGGATAATTGAAATTAAAATATTATTGTGAATTGAAGAAATGGAGCTGAACGCAGATTGAACAGAAATCGTTTTATTTCATTCTACACGTGTTTCGAAAGGCACAATTTACCAAAATCCGATTGAATAATGGGACCATATTGTGTCTTTCTCTTCAGGAAGAAAATAGGAAATCCGTTGGAAAAAACAAAACGATTTCTGTTCAATCTGCGTTCAGCTCCATTTCTTCAATTCACCAATAATATTATATATATATATATATATATATATATATATATATATATATATATATATATATATATATATATGCTTATATGCATATATAATACATGTATATACATACGTTATAACTTTCGAATATGGGGATATAGATGGTTAATCGTAGTCTTTTTAACTTTTCATTGAATAACAAGGCTTTCTGCAGATAGGTTCACCAACATATAAATATCAAGTAGAGCCAGTTATACAGCGTCTGGCCAATCTATTACATACGGAAACATTTCAGCTCATTTCTACAAAGACTTGGATAACCCATTTTCATTTAATGTGTACGAACTGACTCGACGCTAGATAAACTACTGTGCACATCTAAACGTGTATGTTTTGAATATAATTCCTAGGACTGCGGGAAAAATCCCGAGAGGCCATCGCATATAGAAATGCTTATAGGTAACTTCTAGACAGACTACTGGTTATTTAACCGTTGGTGAGTTAAATCATTTCGTATGATTTTGTTCTTTATTCGGTGTATAAAAGACTGTTGGTGACGTTCAGTTGTATGATGAAATGGCATGATACAACAGAGCGATCAGCCGGTGCTGAATAAATATCGTCAACCGACGACTGAGATTTCAGCATTCGTCCTCTACACGACATGAATTCAAGGGACGAGTATCCCAATTGTAGACGTTATGAACAATAACACATTAAAATTAGTTTGCATGTGCTAATTGATATTCGTTAGAGAGGCTGCTTCTGAAGCCAATAGATTGTGTGTGTGTGTGTGTGTGTGTTGTGTGTGTGTGTGTGTGTGTGTGTGTGTGTGAGAGAGAGAGAGAGAGAGAGAGAGAGAGAGAGTGGTTCTGTGTTTGTATTAATACTTAGCCCCTCACCAAAGCTTGACAACCAATCTTAATTTTTATGTCATCCGTGAATTGCGGTGCGGCTAATGAAATGATGACAACCAGATGTTAAAAAATATAATAATGTAAGCATTCCGTTTGATTTCATCGCCTAAATCCTTCGTAGGACTGCCACAGCTTGGGCGCAGTCTAATGATGGGATCTAGTAAAATATATTTGCTATAAACAATACCAACTTCAGCCTGTCTAATACCAAATGTCAACGATTGACAGGACCTATTTGTAGTTGCAATCCATGAAAGAAATAACAAAGAAATTGTAGTAGAACCACGCTCAACTGTCATAGTAAATGAAACATCATATAACAAATACCTTTATATCCTACGACTGAAAACAAAAGGGATCTGTTGTATTTGATTTATTTATGTTTTAGTAATGAAATGTGAATCCGTTGTTTCATTATGAAAATAGGTACCCACTTGAACTGGGTCTGAAATGGTGAATTTCTTCGAATAAATGATCACCGCTATTCTCTTCAAATATTTTCCATAAAGTACTTTATATGGTAATTACAATCATATAATTTGGTGCGAAAAAATTTATTCTGCATTATTTCCAAGTATCAGATATGCAAACACTACACACAGACACACACACAGACATACATTTATACATATAGATACGTTGTGTCTGTGTGTGTATATGTATATATATATATTAGTCTTTTGCGCGTTTCAGTTATTTGACTGCGGCTATGTTGGCCGATTTAGTCGAACGAATCGACCCCAGGTCTAATTCTCTGTAACCCTAGTATTTATGCTATCGCTCCCTTTAACTGAACCTTTAAGTTACGGGACGGAAACACACCAACAACGATGATGGGGACAACAGGCATTAAAACACACATACACACACACGCACAGACATATACATTGTTTTTTTTTCATTCTCTTTCTATATATTTTCTCCGATTCCTTTCAGTTGAAGAGCGGAGACTCGAAACGTAAAAGAATTTTTCACTTTACCAGGCGTCAAACAATACACTTACTCGTTGTTCATACACCTGTCATCTTTTGTTTTTCTATAAAGTTCAACAATATATATACACACACACACACACACATATATATATATATATATATATATATACATATATATATATACACACACACATATATATATATATATATATATATATATATATATATATATATATATATATATATACGACGCGCTTCATTTAGTTTCCGTCGACCAAATCCACTCACAAAAACGTTGGTGGAAACTATATTAGAAGACAGTTTCCCGTCCCACGCAGTCGGATTGAACCCGGACCATGTGGTTGGGAAGCAATCGCCTTACAACGCAGCCACGTTTGTATATATATATATATATATATACACACGCACACTCTCTCATACTCACACACACACACGTTTGTATGTATTTTTGGCTTTTAAATATATGTGTGTATGAATATGACGAAGTCAAATTGTTCGTGTATATAAAAAAAAAATTCAAAAATACACACATTATGTAAATCGCAAAGAAAAAGTATATTTAATGACTTGATTGACTGAATGTAGTAATAATTACCCAGCCTAAAGAAATAAATAGACTCTTCTTTATCATTAATATTAATGTCTTCCGTGTTTATATATGGACTATTACTGATTGTACGATTCAATATAGATAATTAGAGGATAAGTGAAGAATAAAACTATCAGCTCCATAACGCTGTTTTCAAGCACAATTGATTGACATTTTTGTAAATTTTAGTTTCAAATAAAAAACAGATAACATTAATTCAAAAAAGAATACACACACACACACAAATACACAAACGTACACATACACTTATAAAGGGTTGAAAGTAAAACGAAAATTACAAATGGAAGACAATTCATGCATTTAATCGATAATGGCGCTTTTATTTTAAGTCAGCATGTCAAGTTGCATAACGAGAAAGACAGGTTTAACATGTCAAACATTAAGCTTTGTTAAATCCTGAAGCCTTGATTACGCATTTACTTGCAAAAACCGGAAAACTTCAACTTCCGAATATCATATTGATTTAGGCTAATATTTCTCAATGTTTGCCATTGAAAGCTTCAAGGCGCGACAGAAATGAATTTTTTAAATGTATATTGATGATTAATCTTTGCAATAATTATAAATAAGTTTGATAGATTTAAAGGATTAAACTATAGAGTATAAAATGTAATAAATATATAAGATATATTCGTTTCCTCAACAAAAACAAAATTAATATACTAAATGGCATTTTTGAAAAAAATTTTTATTAGAAATAGTCATAAATTTTGAGATTGCTCCCAGGGGAATAATGTTATGTTTCTTACATTTGTCTATATGAAATATCAGCTTCAAAGATATTATGAAGATTAAAAATTTTCTATACTTTTTGTTTTATAATTTCAAAAGATTGAATGTAGAAAAGCAAAAGCGTTTTACATAATACTCTACTTACATAATACTCTGCCAGAAACTGACTGCCTTGTATGCACAGAATAAATTTGAAAAGGTTGAAAATGTATACTGCAGTTTAAACCAAAAGTGAAACAATTTTTATATCATTTGGAAAACTATATATTTTTTGGCCGGAGTCAAATGACTGAAACAAGTAAAATCATAAAAGAAAATCTAATTTTTTCCATTGCTTCTACGTAAGTTTAAGTAGTGCGCCATAGACATAAACCCTAACCAAAACTGTCTGCATATTTTAACAGCGCTATAAAAATTAAATATATATTCTTTCTTACAATTCACACGCGAGTAATGTATGGCTTACATGCATACATAAATCTGTGTACATATACTCATTACTCTCTTTTTATTCTTTTACTTGTTTCAGTCATTTGACTGCGGACATGCTGGAGCACCACCTTTAGTCGAGCAAATCGTCCCCAGGACTTATTCTCTGTAAGCTTAGTACTTATTCTATCGGTCACTTTTGCCGAAATACTAAGTTACGAGGACGTAAACACACCAGCATCGGCTGTCAAGCGATGTTGGGGGGACAAACACAGACACGCAAACATATACACACACATAATACACCCCCCAAACCCCCCCCCAAATATATATATATATATATATATATATATACGACTGGCTTCTTTTTAGTTTCCGTCCACCAAATCCATTCACAAGGCTTTTGTCGGCCCGAGGCTATAATAGAAGACACTTGCCCAAGGTGCCATGTAGTGGGACTGAACCCGGAACCATGTGGTTGGTAAGGAAGCTACTTACCACACAGCCACTCCTGCACCTATATATACATACTTACATACAAACATAAGTGCATATCTATGTGTGTATGTGTGTGTTTACGCACAGGTAAATTCGATGTGAAAGGCAAAGAAGTTTTGTTGATTCCGTAAGTTTACAGCTTTTTCATAATTTCCTTCATGTTAGATCAGTAAATTCGATGCAGTTGCATTTAAAATATCTACGCTGCACTCACAGACATGCACGCGTGCGTAAGTAAATATAAGACTGAGCAATTATACACGCCATTTTGTAGACGCCTCGAACTCATCTCTTGTATACAAAACAAGATCCATTAAATTTATACGTAATGATGGATGACAGTGGATGACATAAGAAAAGAATTATATTTCAAACTTGTACAAAAATACACTTATAGAAATTCAGCTGCCAACATATTACTGTCAGTGTATCCTGTACACTCATAATGCATAATCACATCGTAATTTGATAAATGTGCGACGTTTAAGCCCGTTCGTCAGCTGTTCCGCTAACTGTGCCTTCCGCTTTTTTCTCCGAATCCATTTGTATTACACACACGCACTCACACACACACACACGCACATACACAAACATAGAGACACACACACACACAAACACGCACAGACATGTACAGAGGCACAAACACGCATATACAAATACGCACGCACATATACATACGCACTCACACATATACAAACAGACATACGCAGACGCGCATGCAGCCATGCATGCGCACACAGGCCGTTCACACAAAAGCACACACACGCGTGTTCTGGTTCTTTAAATGTAAGCTTTCAAAAACAAAACGTAATTCTCAATAGATATCAAGAAACGTTCTATATCATCACATTAGTGATATGCAGTTAACGTTTGATGTATCTTTTGTTTTGCTGTTTGCAATAACCCGTTATATAAAGTTTGAGAGATAAATATATTACATCGTGCCTTAGAAGTCCTAGATTAGAATGCTGTTGAAGAAGCATCACAGTTTTAAAGGAGAGAGAAATATTGTTGATAGGTACGAGCGCTCAACATCTGATATTATTTTTATCTTAACTACCTTATTTCACGGTATTGCATTTAGAATTCGATAAACGGAGACGTCGATTATACAAACTTGTAAGTGCTTCAAAGTAACATTTGGCTTATAAATATCTCCATCACTTTAAAACTCGGAATATTTATATCTGTCTTTTCTCGTGTGTATATACACCGAACGTGTAAATAGGGTACATTTTTTGTCAGTCTGAGACCCCCCTTCGGTCATGACTGACAATGGGATTGCACCTAGAATGTTACCCTCACGGGCGCAAGTCCGGGCAAGGTTGTTTATGGAATACCACCAGTCACCCATGCATATCGGCCTCCCCTCTCCACGCCACCAGTGTTGTCCAAGGGAAAGGAGAAGGCCAATACTGCTTGGCATCTGTGACATCGCTCCTCATTTCCACAGCTGAGTGAACTGGAGCAACGTGAAATAAAATGTCTGGCTCAAGAACACAACACGCAGGCCGGTCTGGGATTCGAGCTCACAACCTCACGATCGAAAGCTCGACGCTCTATCCACTGAGCCATGCACATTCACCGTTGTCAGTAAATCTGTAGATATAACGAAGCTACATGGCGTATATATGGTTTTGCATGCTGTAGGAAATTCAGTATTAGAGTTTACAGTGGTTTGTTTGCTCAGCAGGTAATATTGGCCTAAGATAGGCAAGCAAACTACTGTTCCACATTACCTTAATAATGATAAGTGAGAGCTAAAGAATTCTTAGATATTTAAGCGTTACTGAATGCATACAAACGATCGTTTAGTGACGACAGGTATAACTTACCGAATCACTCAAACACGTAATTTTCATTTACCATACCGTATTATTCCAAAATTACCTCGCATCGTCACTATGCATTTCCTCTGGCTGAATTGCACGCAGGGCTTTGAAGTTTAGCATATGTAAATTAAAAAGAAAATAGAATTCTGACGATGATAAAATAAATTACCCAAAAGATTTCGCACGCACACGCACGAAACACACACACAAACATGATATATATATATATATATTATATATATATATAGTGAATGGAAGAAATGGAGTTGAACGAAGATTGTACAGAATTCCTTTTATTACCTTCTACACATGTTTCAAAGGCCACAATTTTCCAAATTCTGATTAAATAAGGATACCATATTGTAGCTTTCTCTTCAGGAAAAAACAGGAATTCCGTTGACAGAACAAAACAAAACAGTTCAGCCATGGGCTCTTAAGGAGCGTCCTCGTTCGAATTGCGTTGCTGCGCCTCTGTTTTGTTTTGTTCTGTCCACGGAATTCCTGTTTTTTCCTGAAGAGAAAGCTACAATATGGTATCTTTATTTAATCATAATTTGGAAAATTGTGGCCTTTGAAACATGTGTAGAATGTAATAAAAGGAATTCTGTATAATCTTCGTTCAACTCCATTTCTTCCATTCACTAATAATATTAAACTTCAATTATCCGCACACGCACGGTTGCAACACCAAATGGTCCTATCTCCAACCGTGCTTTTTCTGCTGTGATTTTTGCTACCCAGGTATCGGTTAAACTTTTGAATAATCTGTAACAAGAAAATTCATCTTTCTATTTCAACAAAATATATATATATATATATATATATATATTTCGCTTTTGTGTCTGACTTGCAAGGTTCTTTATGTGACTTCGTGTGATAGAAGAAACTTTGTTGAGTCTAAGGAGAGTCATTATACCAATATTTTTAAAACGGGCACTAGTTCAATTCTACTCTTTTATTAGTCATTTGGTTAAATATCCAAATAACTGCTCGAGTGCTAGGTTGCACAGTAAATCGTTTTACTTTGGGGGTTTTTTTTTATTTATTGTTTGAGATATTTTCAACTTTTCCAATGAATTTTTTTTAGTCCGTTACGGGGCCCAAGTTTGTCTGTCTGAGATCTTGGAGCTTGCGTGTGTGCACAAGCCAGTGTGCGTGTATGCTTGAGTGTGTATATATTTATGAGTCTATGTGTGTGCCTGCTTATGTGATTGTGCATGTATATGAGTATTTTTTGTATGAGTAATTCCGCTTCCATATACGTTCGTCTGTATTTGTGTGTGTGTCTGTGCATGTGAGTTTGCGTGTCAGTGCACCTGTTTGCCTATATATATATATATATATTTGTGTGGGTGTGTATGCTTTGTGTATATATATATATATATATATTTGTGTGGGTGTGTATGCTTTGTGTGTATATATATATATATATATATATATATATAAAAAGAGCAATAAAGATTCAAGTTAATTTAAATGAATTTACTTGAATATGGTACCTAACTTAGATGCACCAAAAAAACTATACTGATTTAACAATACAGTAATGTGGGGTGATTATAAGCGAGAAAGAAGCAACAAGAATGGATAGGTTTTTAGTACGATCGTTTCATACAAGGACAGGTTTTATTAAAAGTTGCAACTTTTAATAAAACCTGTCCTTGTATGAAACGATCGTACTAAAAACCTATCCATTCTTGTTGCTTCTTTCTCGCTTATATATATATATATTATATATATATATATATATTTATATATGTGTGTGCCCGTGTGCTTAATGCCTGTTTCAATGTGTGCGTATAGGCGTTGAAAGGTGTGTATGGTCGTGTGTTTCTGTCTCCTTCGATGTATGCATGATTTTGCGTGTGTACGTACATTCTGTCTGTAGTACCTATTTATCTACCTTTCTAGCTACCTAGTAAGTGCACATGCGCATTTACACACACATACACAAATACACACGTGTACACACACACACATACATATATGTGCATGTTATTCGTAACATCTAGGAGAAGGTGCTTCTTTTCCAAATAACCAAAGTTAATGTTAATGGAGTTCTAGCTAGGAGGAACTGATAACAGATGTGGCCAAATTCGGGGTTTCCAGCTCATGTCCTCATTTTTGCTCCATAAAATGAAGCAGCTCTTTCTGCTGCCTCGCCTGTTCTAAGCAGTGCCATCATTCACACTTTACTTCTCGTTCGACTAGGTGTAAACACGTTCAATACGGACTCGGCACGAAATCCCATACAGCGAACGTCAACCGGGAAAACACTTGATTGCCATCCCTTGTCCCTGCAATCCTGCAAAAGGCTCTCGTAATTGGCACGCTTCCAAGAGATCGGTTAAATAAACGAAAGTGCTAATAACGAATTATACAAAATTCTGACTGCATCGCCTTTCTGATATATAAATATATATATATATATATATATATATATATATATATATATATATATATATATATATATACATGCAGGGGTGGGAAATAAATTGTCTAAATTACGCAAAAATGGAAATAACACTGACATCTCATTTTAACAGATATATTTACCAATGTTATGTAATGATATCTTGAAATACTAAAGAGTAAATTTGTTCAATAAAATCGCCATTGGCTTCAACCATGGCCTCCAGACCATTTCGCAATATCCTGCAACTTTTCTAGACTGTCTCCTTGTTGACGTTGGTGATGATGTCATAATCATTGCCTTCAGTTCATCTTTGGTGTTACAAGGAGTTAATTTGGTCACACACTCAACTGCACCAAAGACATAATAATGAAGGGCGTTGTAGTCTATAGGTTGAGGTGGTCATATGTTAGGAGTCATGTGGTCGCAGAAATTGTCTGACAGCTATGACTGGGTTCCCCTGATGGTGAGACATGGTCTACTGTCATGTTGCCAAACATAAGGTCATCCAGCAGTCACTCTCTTGACCCTGGGAAGCACAACCTCTTGCAGGCACTTGATGTAGGTCTCCATGTTGAGTCTGAGATCGTGTGGGAAGATGAATGGAGGCACAGCGTTACCATCACTAGCGATCACTCCAAACACCATTATGTTGACTGGATTTTTGACGTTTTAACAATCTCGATACATGTTTTGGGGATACAGCAAGCTGATAATTGTTCTGTGTGTTCACCATCTCCCACTGGTAGAATTTTTCTCGTCGGAACAAAATAAAACTAAAGCATGCTTAGTTGGAGGGGGTGCTCGAGTTGTCCAAAAGCTTCGTCGCGCAGTCTTTCCACTTGTCTAGTCTTTGCAGGTTTGGGATCTTTGTCAATCATGTTGTCAATTGCTGGATCTCACAAACATATTCACGAGTTCTTTTCTGATCAGAATGATCTGAGTGAGTTTTCCGATCTGCTGTACCTTCGTATTCGTCTTAAGACTCATTCAACTCTTCCCGAATCCTCTGCAGTCTCCTCAGATTGACACTCTGAAATGTTAGTATTGGAGCTTCCAGCGCGTATGCCAACCTGTACATCATGTTTCCAAAATTCTGGAAGTGTTAATTGCGTCGTGGTGCTGTTTTTCTCACACACGGCGCTCAACTGATCCTAGCCAGAAATTGCTAGTCCTGTGCCAACATTAAATACAAGTAGTTTCTCGTGAATACAATTCTCCCTGTAAGGTTAAATAATACATCACTGGTTGATTTCACATTGTTGATTTCACTTAGAAGAAGCTCAGCCTTGACCGGGCATATCGATAAGTATTCAGGCGAATATGTTCGCAATATTGTTTTTTTTTGGGGGGGGGGGAACTGTGCACCTGGCATGATAATATGCAATACGGTTGTCTTCTCGTAAGAGATTTGTCGTTCCTTTCCGGAAGGTAATTTAGAGTCGACTAATTCCTGATTTTCCTTTGAATGGATGAATGAATAATCAATATGTATTTTCCATGTGAAACCACTTGTATTTAATATGTGTATTCCTTGTTAAGCCAGTTGAATTTAATTTTGGCACAAGGCTAGCTATTTCTTGGGAAGAATAATTCGTTTTCATTGACCCCTGTGTTCAACTGGTCCCTATTTCAAAGAACTCGAAGAGATGAAATGCACAGTCGACATCGACGGAACTGGGAACTTATGTACAATATTAAGGGCTAAAGTACACTGATAGATGTTTGTCATTTCCACTTACTCCACCAATATGACTATGCGTAGCATATTTAAATTTGTTTGTTGAAGGACGCTCTCCATGAGACGTTAAATACGGCGGTTAGATCGTTCTTGCATGGCGTAGGTCCTGAAATAAAACTGTTATGAAATTGAAATAATACTAATAAATATAAACCGCATAACACTGATATATTGGTATGAAAGTTCAAACCTTAGTTGTTCTGTTTGTTTTTCGAACCATGAATGTCTAGTTTCCATTTGGGAATGTTGTATACAATTGATAATTTCCACTTAAATAACTTAATGCAAGTTTGTAAGTAACAAATGAATGACCATTTATATTATTTGGAAACTTTTAAAATATTTTAATATGTAATCTTTCGTTCACGTTTATTTATTATTTCTTACAGTGCATCAGGTGTGTCAGGAGTTACAAAGAAACAAGTTACCCAACTTTTGGATAATCTACTAATAAATTACAACAAAGGATTCCGCCCTGGTCATGGTGGTAAGAAGCCTGCCAGTTGTTTTCTTTTAAATCTATTATAGTAAATTAATTTCTCTGTCATTTTCTATCTACCATATGTTTATTCTTTTTATATTTTCTATACTTTTAACCCGACTACTACTATAGATTAATGAAAGAGCCTTAATATTTTTTTCTCGTCCACATGCATTTCACGTACAGATCTTTATTATTGCCTGAAACGTTGCTTTGCTTTATTCATTTTAATTTCTAATAAGATGCATTTGACAGAACAAAATATAAACTGTTCATTGAATGAATAAATAATAAATAGAATAAATTATAAACAGTTGATTGCAACGAAGCTTGCTTTCTTCCTGCTGTTAGCATTTAAATATATCTAAAAAGTTAGCATTATGAAATATATCTAAAACGTTAGAAACGTTAAAATATATCTAAAAACATTTTTCTCTAACAGGGCATGTTTTAACAAAATCAAATGTAACACTTTCCACTTTTGACTAACAGCTACAAAACACCAGGAAATTTTTGTATGGCGGGGGGGGGGTTATAAAAATAATATACTTAAGATTTACGAATAGCTAGCTAAACTCAATGTCTGATATTGTAAAACAGACGATAGGTCGACGAACAAATTATAGTATCTTATTTTGACGTCAAAATGATAGATGGTATCTAAGAAAGTCCATATATAAATAGTTCTTCATTTTCTGTTTAATTTTCAGAAACTAGCCAAATTGGGGTGCAAACTTTAAAATACATGCGTGCATTGTGTTGTACTCGGAATTTTTCTGCATAATGTAGAATGTTATATGGCACCGCACATATTTTCAGTGTTTGAAGTTTAAGCGGTATTTCTCTGGACTGCTCTCTTAATGATATATGGTCAAGGTGGGATATACATCATGTGCTTAGAAACGGTACTGATCATTAATCTGCATGTAAAAACGTTCAGTACATTGGTATTAGTATTATTACAAAATGAGAGAAAAATTACTTCTTGTTCTTGTAAACAGAATCTTGTGCTAATCATACTGTGGTTATAAAAGCAGCAGTCAAATGTTCCTTTCTCTTTATGTAGAAAAATTATTTAAAATAAGTTACCTTAGTTATCTATCTATTTATCAATCTAGCTACACACACACACACAAACACACACACAAACACACACACACACAGAAACACACACACACACATATATATATATATACACATAAATATATTGCGTTGCAATACCCAAATAAATTCCGGAATGACCTCTTTTTTTGCCCAAAACGTGTGATTATCTGCAAGTATCGAAACTAGGTCTGTTACAGTAAACGTTAAATTAATCTATTAAACTAACTAAACATTCACTGTTAGAAATTAAGAATGACATAATCCGGCATAAATAAAAAGATTATCAATAAAATTCGTACTATTAAGTATCCCTATCATGTCAGTTGTTTGTTCAAAGTCCAAATATGATGGCGTTTTTCTGATAAAACTCTATCACATCATTCATTCAAACATTTGGATTGAATAATTTTTGATTCTGTCTCTACCTTTTCACATCGTGAAATTGCATTCAGCATAAGGTACAAAAGCACATTGGATTTATTGTAATTGAATAATGTAATTCAGTGGTAAGTAAGATTTCAAAAATAACAGTTCAGAATTTGAAATATATTATTTAAAAAAATTAAATATATCCTGGGGATGTACCAACTGAATATACTTTATAAAAGCGTATTTAGAGTTATTAACGCAAAGTATAATAAATGTCTAGAATATATTTCAGTCGTGTTCATTTGAGCAAGCAAAATTTGGACATCATCGAGTATTGTGACATGCCTGGCGATTATACCATTTGCATATTATTTATTTGCATGAAGGTCCTGTCACACACACACACAAATATATATATATATATATATATATTATATATATATACACACACACACATATATATATATATATATATAATATATATATATATATAATATATATATATATATATATATATATATATATATATACATAAGAAGGTACACCTTTCATTGTCTATGCGCTTCTTAATGTATACACAGGCAATACACACACACACATATTTATCTTTGTTTGGCGACAAATGTTGTTCAGTATTATTCAGAAGTATCCGTGATATTTATTTTTAAATATGATATACATTGACAGACTTAATAGTGAGGCACAGAAAAAAAACTGCAGCTGATGAGTGGAAAGCTATAAAAGATTTTTGTTTCTATTCACAGAGAATGATATGTTAAAGAAATTATTGCGCTTCACATTTTACTTTCCCCTACAACTGCGTAACCTCTGTACGTTTAGCCCGTGGTAAAATATTTTCGAGCTTGATGCTCTTTGTTTCCGTTCTTTTGCAACCCATTTTCAATATCAGCATAGTCTGTGTTATGATGCTTTCTGTGACAGTGTCTTTGTCGCATATGATCTTTTTTTCATTTTGCTTGTTTCTCTTCTAGTTTAGTAGCTTACTTTCTGGTTATCAAAGCGAACTGACTCTCTTTGATGCCATATATCCACCCTCCCCACAGAAGAAAGACAAAAATTAATGCAAGCCTTGCATGTTATTAACTCTAGGGAAACTACAAGGTACGTTACCACAGATATATAATATCAGTTCCTATTAACATCAAATATTTTGTAGTTCACAAACTTTTGACTTTGAAAGACAAACCGTTTAATGTTATTGTGTGCGTTGGTTGTAGAATTTATGTTATATTTTATTGTTCTTTTGCATGATAATATAACTAGAAATAGAAAGGTCGTTCACACAGCTATTTATGTTATATTTATTCTCTTATAAGGCTCACATATTTTTATAAAATAGTTTGGAAACTGATGAGTATTGATCTCTTCTGTTAATGCATACATCTACGAAGACGTTAATGTGAACATCAACTGTATACTCAACACACCTATGGTTAATTTTAAGTGATTCAGGTCGTAATGTATCTCACAGCAAAGCTACATACATAAGCTGACTATGTACACATATTCATACGCATAGGCACATTCACAGCACCACATATACCCGTGTGTGTATGTGTGTATGTATATTTATATCTATATCATATATTGATCTCTCTCTCTCTCTCTCTCTCTCTCTCTCTCTCTCTCTGTTTCTCTCTCACTCTCTCTCTCTCTATATATATATATAGTGCATATACGACAATACCTCTCTTCACCAGGACCCGCTTTACGAGATCCCGGGTTTACGAGTTATATAATTAATATAAGATAATTAAACAGTCATGTTGTGTGTGTGGCAACGTCGCAACATACGAAAACACTGGTTCTGCTGAACGTCATAAAATTTCATTGCCACTATGGGAAAGTATTGTTCTACTTTACGTGTTTTCGCTAAATCTCATATCGAAAGATCACTGTCCACACACACACACATTACACAAAGATCCGTCAGCTATCGCGGTTGTTACGTTTCAAGAAACCCGCGATAAGGGAAAATCCGCGAAGTAGAAACAGTAATGTACTCTATATCTTTTATTGTTTTTTTTTTTATAATTCGTACATATTTATTTCATTATAAATTCAAAACAGTACCACAAGCTCGCATCCTGAATTTCGTTTTCCATACAGTATGTGCGATTCTTTATCTACGGTACTCTACGTATTTTTTTTGATATATTCAAGTGGTATATAATTCAATACTGCACTGTATTTTTATCTATTAATTTAATATTTTTTAGGCGTGAAAATGCTTACTTTACCACAGAAATAATTAAAATTTAAAAAAAAATATGAATACCTATCTGCTGCAGAAAGAGGCGATATACTCTTGAGTCTGCCAGATAAAGTCACATATATTAGTTAGAAAAATCCGTGATGTGCTGAGAGTGCGATAGTTGAGCCGTGATACGACATGTGATTACTTCATATATATATATATATATATATATATATAAATTAGTACGTTTAAATATTTGTTGTGCAAGATTTTTTATGTGAAGTCGTGTGTTGAAAAAGATATTGTTCACTCGGATTTTATCCCATACTATACAAAAGAAACTGGCCACACGTTCACAGAGTTATATAGTAGTCAATGACGAAACTCGGTTCAACACTTGAACAAACGAATATTTTTCTCACGTTTTCTGCAGTACCTCCCCTCTCACCTCATCATATCAAACTCGCACACACGAACCCTTTCATATGCTGATACAAACAGATGTGTGCCAATATAGCCATGCACACACCTTCTCTTAAATTACACTCTACTGCCTTAAATATATATATATATGTGGGGGGGGTATATTTGCCATCTCAGTATGGCTAAGCACTAAGGGTGGGTGTTACTCTAGCTTGTAGCCCCAGGAGAACATCTCCCCCAGTTGGCTGTAGGCAGAGTTTCTGTGCCCTATCGGTATTTGCAAAGGGAGGTCATCTTTCCCTCGTCAACCTAAGTGATACGCACGGACTGTAGTTTCTGGGTGTTGACTCGTCATCAGTATATACATACATATATATATATATAATTTGGAGCTAAAACGTTGCCTAAACATTGATGCTCTGAAATTTTACAACTTACTGTTTAAATAACCGTGTTATTCATTTTAGTCCGAGATAAACCTTGCTTTAATAGAAATTATTCAACTGACTGCGATATTCACTTTTCGAACAAAAAATATGGCTATATTACAAAGTACATTACCTTATGTACGCACTTTTTGGACAGTTCGTAAGGAATACTTCTAAATGATTATTGCAGACTATTCTACCGCATTGAATATCATCTGCTATATCCTTCATCGGCACGATTTTCTTTCCCTCAATTGTTATTCATACTTTTAGTTTAAATTATATATGTCGCAATTTCCTGGAGAGTAATCAGAGGTTCAATGACGTCCAATGCCCAGTAAACTGGCTCCAAATAGAACGTAAGACTTTGCTGAATATTGTAAGAGAATACATTAATATATTTGATGTATGATAATCTTAGATAGATAAGGTCATTTATACATATATATATATATATATATAGGGAGAGTTTACGGAAAAAACAAAAGACGAAGACAGGTGGTGTACAAAACAAACAGATGTATGAAAAAGCCTCTTACGTTTCGAGCCTACGCTCTTCTACAGAAAGGGACACAGACAAAACAAGGAGAGAAAAAATGTGGGTAGTGGCTAACGATATATATATATATATATATATATATATATATATATATAGTTAATCCAAACAAGAAAACACATAAAGAAAATACAACAACAAGTATAGCGTTATTGGACGCTCAGGAAAGGAAAGAAAGAAGGACTTAATATTTCGAGCGGAGCTCTTCGTCAAGAAGGGAAAATGGAGGAACAACAATCACCAACGATACACACGCGGTCAGATATTGAATTGTCACATTCATATATATATATATATATATATATATAAAACTTAGAATGTGTGCCTGTCTGTCTGTGTGTTTCCCTTAAACTTGAGAACTACACAACCAATTTCATTCGAATTTTACACATGCCTTACTTCAGGTCCATGTAGTTTCATGGGCAAAAGAAAATGTTCAACTTCTTGCCTAGGGCGAGCCCATAGCAATATCATATCTTCTCCACTATTTCAGTATTACGTGTTAATTTCTCTATTTCATGTCAGATACTTTCACGGGCGCGAACTCATTAAAATTGAAATGGAAGAAATACAAAACTATGTCGGATTAATCACTGACAAAGACGGCGAATCTAGGATAACACCACCAAACGAAATAAAAGAGAAAAATTAAAGAAAAGACTATTGTCTATAAAGTATAAAATGTAGAGAAAAAAAAGATTTGAACACTTGGAGGAAAGCACCATCGAAAAGTTTCTTTGTAGGACTATGAAATATATCTAACCAGAGGCGGTTAATTCGCCACAATGGAAGCAAGGTTCAAGTCAATGAAGCGTGCAAGGGAATACTCGACTCGAACCTTGCAAAGTGGAAATATTTTATTTATACATTTATTTCTGGGACGTAGGACGTCCCGGATGAAAATTAAAAATGTCCCCCCAGAAGTACAGGTAGACTGGATTGTAGCCACACTTCTATACAAGAGGGAGGACAAGATACAATTGATCGAAATTGCAAGAAACGGGCCTACAATTCCAGTCTGTTATATATTTTGAGTATTGTTATCACTAGCGATATCAATATATAACTTTGTATTTTGTATTTTATGTGTAGATTTATATATATAGATATACATGTAATATGTACACATATATATACGCATATATACATGCACTAGCACTATGACCCAGCAACGATGGGTCATAATGCTAGTATATATATATATATATATATAATATATATATATATATACATGTATACACACAAACACAAACACATATGTATATATATATATATATATATATATATATATATGTCTGTGTCTATATTTATGTGTAAATATCTGTATCTATATTCATACATATATATCTATAATTATATATGAAGTGTATCCATATATAAAAAACGAATACATATATACATATCTAAATATACGTTTATGAAAACATATACATCTACATTTATATATATTTTCATGCAAATATGAATGCTTGTATATGTCTGTGTGTCTGTGTACGTGTTGCTGATTGTCTCAGTGTGTCTGTGCGGGAGTGCCTGCTTAGCTATAAAGGGTTAATTCAAGTAATACTTTGACGACCTTTGTAACTCCGTTGTTCATGTACATGAAACTGTACTTACAAATTGAAAATATAATCATTTCCCACCTCCTACTTACACAATTAAATATTGGTATTAATCACACTTTTAATTTGTTATATCTGAGCGCTAACACATTCTAAACTACCTTTTTTCTGACTTTTTGCCAAAACTATAATTAAAATATAAATCATTTGTTTTAATGTTCTATGTTACAAATTGATTATTTATTAGAAACATATATCACATTATTAGTTAAATAAATAGAAATGTGCATAGATATGAATGTGTCTGTCTGCCTGTGTATGTGTACGTGTGATGTGTATGTACATGTAAATATATGTTTGTGTATACACACAAACACACACACGTGCATACACACACGCACACACACACGCGCACATTCACACACGCACACATACGCAAACTTATAAGACAATCTGTATATTCTACTTAAAATGGATGCCTCACTAAAACGCCCCAAACTGCGTTATAATACATGAGAGATCCTTTTATATACATAGATGGGGGCTGCTTATCACACTAGAATTTCGTTTGTGAGGTATATCTTTAAGCACCAAGGGTCAATATGAGGGAATATATAAAGCCTAACAACGCAGTATTCGGTGTTTTAATAAAGCATCCATGTTAAGTTGGATATTAATATCTACCTTAACATTGATATAACACGGATATATATCCTGCGCCTATATCCAACTTCCCCTTGGGTATAGGCGCAGGAGTGGCTGAGTGTAAGAAGGTTGGTTCCCAAACACATGGTTCCGGCTTCAGTCTCACTGCGTGGCGCCTGGAGCAGGTGTCGTCTACTATAGGTTCAGGACGAACAAAGCCTCGTGAGTGGATTTGGAAGACAGACACGGAAAGATGCCCGTTGGATATGTGTGTGTGTGCGTGCGTTTGTGTGTGTATGTATGTGCTCGTGTGTCTGTGTCTGTCGCCCTACCATCGCTTGACACCGATGTCGGTGTGTTTACGTCTCTGTAACTCAGTGGATTGGCAAGAGAGACCGATAGAGTAAGTCTTACGCTTAAAGAATAGGTCCTGGGGCCCAATTGTTCGACTAAAGGCAGTGCGTCATCATATCCACACTCCAATTACTGAAAGAAATAGAAGAATAAAAGATTAGAGATTACCTTTTGGTATTAAACTTGCTTCCATCTCTAATACTATATGTTTGTGTGTGTGTGTGTGCGTGTATGTGTGTGTATGCGTGCATGTACACGTATGTATAAAAATATAGCTATATAATATAATATACACGGACACACACGCACATACACGCACATAACTATTCTCTCGCTCCCAATACATATATCAGAATGAATTGAACTATGTCCGTGCTTAGGCATTAATAAATGAAGCTGTGATGGGATGATGTCTATGTGAGACGGTTGCGATGTTGCTCCGACAAACTTCACTTTATGACATATAGAATTACAACTGGTCTCAGAATATACTTTCGAAATGCTGCAAATATTTTAAAAACTTTAAATAAACAATAGATAAAGGCATACGTTTTCAGGAAGAAAAATCCGTACACACACACACACACACACGTCCATGCTCCCAACAAAGCGCGCGGAATTCTGTTCTTGATTCGACGGTCATTCGGAATGCTCACAGCAGCCATATTCCTACCACTCTATGTCACGCTGGTGAGACCCATATTGGAGTATGGGATTCAAGCCTCTTCTCCTTATCTCCTCAAAGACATACAGCCTCGAAAGAGTCCAGAAGCTGGCTACCCGCATGGTTCATGGTCTCAAAATTTGTCCTACGAAGAGAGGCTGAGGACGCTCGACCTTTATTCTCTCGAAAAACGCCGCCGCCGTGGTGATCTCATTCTCGCCCACAACATCATAAGCGGAAAGTGTAACCTCTCGAAAGAGCTGTTCTTCACTCCTGCTCCAGAGCGTCGGCCGCGGGGTCATTCCGAAAAGCTCTACCTGCGACGATTTCATCTCAATCGAAGGAGAGGAGCTTTCTCCGTCCGGGTTTCGGATCCGTGGAACAAGCTGCCAGACGAGATGGTGAAGATGCCGACGACCGCTTTGTTCAAAGTCTCCCTGAACCACAAGTGGCCTGAACTCTTTACATGAACACCACCCTGTACTTAACTCCATGTCCCCCTACATGGCCTTGCTATTTCATCATCATCATTGTTCGACCGTGGTCGAGACTTTCATAGTCTTTTCAAATGGCTAATAATGTGTGCGCGCGCCACTACTACACACATTGGAAAGCATTGTACAACCAAGTACTAAAGAAGATCTTTCCTCCTCCATGAAACAAAGCTGTTCCCGCTGTCGTCAACCCAGTTTTTCTAAGCTACGGACCCAGTGATTTATTGTAAGGTTATCTCCCTATATAGATTGCCTTCACTACGGCTAAGGAGCCCTTTCTACCCCATTTGCTTTTGAGCCAAATTAACTAACTAACTAACTAACTAACTAACTAACACACACACACACACACACACATATATATACATATAAATATGCTTGCAGAACATGCAGTTCAAAAGGCGGCATTTGATGCTACCACAGAACCTGCTAGAGAACGGTAGCATCCAGATGGAGAAAAAACTGCCGTTATAAGAAAAGTGAGTGCGAACGTAAGAGCTGCTGATGCTCGACAGCCGTGTTGTTTTTCCTGGCGTTTGTTATGATTGAATAATAAACACACCCTCGCTTTTCTTTTTTGTAATGCAATAGAGCAATAGTTTTCTTAAAGGCAATAAATGTTACCGATGAAACTAAATTAATTCTTAAGGCAAAACTGTATTATATCTTTTTTCTTTGAAATATTACGTACTTAACCATTAGAAAATACATTTACAGTAAGGTGTTTTTACACCTGTAACAAGACAATGAACTAATCCTATGATATAATCTTTAGATCTCAACATACAAAACAAGAAACAAACACCTGTGAAGTTTTTCATTATATGTACAGACACGTCTGTTTTTAAATATTCCCTGCTCTCACTTCACGATATCTTTTGGCACAAACACGCGTGTGCACATATTCACACACGCTCACGCATAATTACACACAGATACAGATACACACACGCTCACGCGCACATCAGCAGTATTACGTACAAATGCATGGTTAAATCTTGAAACATCTAAATCTTATATAGGTAGATAGACTTTCCTATCTACATATCTGAAATGATAGAAAAATGACATTTCTTATATCTTCCATTTTCTAATTTTCAAATGTCCTTTAAAATTATATGGCTGCAAGCAGCTGTCTGAAACAAGTCAAAAGAATCTTATCATTGCGTTACTTACCACGTCGATAACATTTTCACTTGATTATAGGAAAAGAAGGGGTGGATAAAAAGAGAGAAGGAGAAACAAAGGGAGAGAAAAATGCCCAGGTCCTGATGTAGAGTGAATATACTTGCAACGCTTTCACGTGATTAGTTGAATGGGAAAGAGTGGAGAAAGAAAAAGGAGAGACAGAAAGAGGATGAGGCGAAGAATGAGGAGAAAGAAAAAGAGGAAAAGCTATCAAGGGAATAAATTTTGCAGTTTAATGCAAAGTACAGCTTCTAAATATAGCTTCTACTTCATAAGTATGCAAGAGAAAATCCCTTTCCAGGATAACCTTTAATCCCAATCCTCCCCGATTAAATTCTTTTAACTCAAGACTATACAATCTATATTTGCTGATATATGTCGGAGTACATAATATAACGTGAATTGTTTTTTATTGAGTGTAGTATGAAAATAGGGAAGAGTGTAGCTCTTATCTGAGCAAATCGAACGTCAGGGTAAAAATCTACTTTAGTGACACAGGAAATTTTAGGTAGTGTTAAGCGATTAAATATCTGCTGCTTTATGACCATCGATACTCAGTCCTTCGTGAGAATTATGATTAATGAAACGCCACCAGAGACCAATTCAATCTTTACAATATCTACACCACATTGTCTTATGTACTCTTGACTTGTGTCATTGACGTTTTGATACAGCTGGGTAGAGTTGAAAGGGGAATATGCTGCCATTGATGGGAAGTAAGATGACGTGGTAGAGCCTCTTTTATTGGGAAGTGATTCTCAGGCGAAACTATTAACTAGATTATGGGATAAACTTTTAGATGTGTGAAGAAAAGAACCTGTATCAAGATGTAAAATGAAATAACCATGCATTAGTTGATAGATTAAAATTCTTTTTCGTCTCGTCAGCAATAGTTTACAAATAACGTATTGGATATTATATATTTGTTAGCAGAGAAGTTCAACTCTTGGGAATTAACGAACTTAATATTATTATTATTATTGTTGTTGTTGTATTTTATCATTATCATTATCATTATTATTATTATTATTATTATTATTATTATTATTATTATTATTATTATTATTATTATTATTATTATTATTATTAATATTATTATTATCATTATTATCATCACTATATGTTTGACTTTTGCTTTGTATTTGTACAAGTTGGCTCCAAATCTCACCCAGAGACTTCAAGAGGTAACAAGTTAGAAGTTCATGTCGGTGTTACGTCAAGGGTGTCATATATTTGGTTTTGCAGAGAATGTTTAAGAAAACATACGAAAATGATGAGTCTGTTTTAAAATTTAGCATTACATAGAGAGTATTTTACATAGGATATGGGCCGTTCCCATGAGCAGGATCTTTTGAATTTCTTACATTTTGATGTTTCATTGTATCTCAGCTAGGTAGCAATCAGCCCCTTTTGCTATAATTCCTAGGGTACCTATGGCAACAGTTATTGTTGTAGACTCTTCTATTTACCCGTCTCTTCTATTTGCTTCATATCCTCCCTAGATGGTGTCGCTAGCCCGTCCATACATTTAATTTTGCATTTCTTCAAAAATAACAAACCACACGTTTTTAGTCCGAACTCCATTCTGATATCAGCACTGAAAGTATGCATTATGTCAACGTGGGGACAGACTTTGGGATTCATCTTTTATATAAAGTTTGAGGTCATCCATCAATAACAAGTGGTTGACGTTTTGTTGGCAGCTCTTGCATATATATCCTGCCTATGCTTTCCTCAGAATCAGTGTTAGTGTTATCATGCGCAGTACAAAGATCAGTGGGGACAGGCAGTTCCCTTGTAAGATGCCTCTCCTGATTTCTATTGTCCCTAAACTTCTTCCACATGATGTATATTCCGTCTTCCACCTTGCCGTACTTTTTCCAACAATCCTTCAACGTTCGGTGCAATACCAAATAGGGTCATGCACTCCATATCGAAGAATGTGCGATCATATCGTATGCCTTGCGATAATTGATCTATGATATCGTTAATTTAGTTTTCCCTCTTCTTGCAGTCTCTGTGTACAGTTTTGTCTCTCAGCTGTTGACCCTTGGTACCTCTGCACCTACGCTTGGACCCCTTCTGCTCACATGGCAGGAATCAATTCTTTGCTAGAGATGTATGTACGTTGACTCTGCAACTATTCCAGTCAATAATTTCCACATAAGTGGCAAACAGGATATCGGCCTGCAATTGTGTAACGTATTGCCTTTTTCGATGTTTTTCAAGCACAGCAATGTCCTATCCATTGTCAACAACTCTGGTGTTACTTCGTTGGTGTTTAATTAGGTGTTGAGTTGTGCAGCTAGTCGTGCATCACATTCACCAAATCTTTTGATCCATTAGCCTTGAACTCCATCTGGTCCCGAAGCTTTCCAGTTGTCCATTTTTTGCTGATTTCCTTCATTTCCCTAACTGAAATTACTAGGTCTACCTGTTTTGGACAGACTACTGTCTGTTTCAGTTCTTGCATCCATTCAGCATCTTTCTTGTGCTCGTTGTCACTCGATGTCACTCCAAAACATTTGCCTTGCAATGTTATCTGGTATCCACTTTTCATCTGTGCACTCTCCATTTATTTCTTTGTAGAATCTCTTCTGATCTACTCTGAATAACCTATTTTGCTAGTATCTCAACCAGCCTGCATTCGTCTTTTCCACCATGGATCTTTGCTTTCGTCACTCCCATTATATATATATATATATTATATATATATATATATTATATATATATATATATATATATATATATATATATATATATACATACATATAACATCAATACTCAAATTTTCTTCTACAACAATACTTGCTGCCTTGATAAAACAATTTGTTTCAGTAATGATTTTTGTTGTGATGTATTTCAGAATTTCGTTCATATTTTTCGTGTCTTGGTTGAAGTTCCACCGACCAACCATTTTAAGGCTGCATATAATGTCGCTATCATTCACCTGTAGCATTGCCTTTATTCTGTCGTAGATTGCCTTTTGCCCACCTGTCATGTCACCATTAGTTTTATTGTCTTCTTCCAAACTATCTATATGTCCCTCATTGAACAAACTGTTACTGTTCCTTTCTGTTTTCTGCTTTTATCAATAATATCTTAATTTTTATCGTTTCCTCTGGTGCTGTTTTCCAATGGCCTTCTTTTGATAGCTTCGAGCTCTTCTGTGAACCTACGAGTTTTTATTCTTATTGCTCTAGCTTGATAATCTCTGTGGGTTGAAACAATCCTATTTCTCTCCATCGATCATACATACGTTGTCGGTATTCCCAAATATGAGCACCATTTTCGTCTACAGAGTTGCTCAAGTAGTGACACTACATGACCACAGCATCGACTGGTTTGTTCCATTTACGCCGTATGTGCTGGTTCATTGAGGGAAAAAGGCAGGCTGAAGCCGGACCAGTAAGTCTGCGCCTGCCGGTTTCAAAACTGTCACCATCAAGGGTCTCAGTTTCATTAACACCGTTATTCACACTATTTTGTTTTTAATTGCCCCTCATATGAGGTAGCGATTATCAGGTTACGCAATTACCATCTTCGAAGACATGATGGGATTCCAACCGCTTCTTTCATTATTATTATTATTATCACTTATTTCTTTTTTTTTCCTTTTACTTGTTTCAGTCATTCTGACTGCGGCCATGCTGGAGCACCGCCTTTAATCGAGCAACTCGACCCCGGGACTTATTATTTTGCCGAACCGCTAAGTGACGGGGACATAAACACACCAGCATCGGTTGTCAAGCAATAATAGGGGGACAAACACAGACACACAAACATACACGCACATACATATATATATATAAATACGACGGGCTTCTTTCAGTTTCCGTCTACCAAATCCACTCACAAGGCTTTGGTCGGCTCGAGGCTATAGTAGAAGACACTTGCCCAAGGTGCCACGCAGTGGGACTGAATCCGCAACCATGTGGTTGGTAAACAAGCTACTTACCACACAGCCACTCCTGCGCCTATTATTATTTTCATTTTTACTACGTCATTCTTAATGTCTCCTGTGATACAACATGAGTTTTGGCTAACTGTCATTAACCATTTCGTGTTACTGCTAGACTCCTGGTCTTATCTATTAGCGTAGACAGTTTGATAGAGCACCGCTCCTGTATTTATAAGCAAATAAATGTTACCTAACGAGACAAAGAAACTACAAAAAAAACTAATATCCATCGCTTTTTTTTCCCGTGGGGTGCTATATATTTATTTAATGCCGTGGGTGGGGTACATATATGTATATCTCTTTAATGCTTTTGAGATGAATACTGACTAGTCTTTGTCATTTGTTTTTATTCGATTCGCTTATGTTTGTGAGTGACTCCTTTATACATTACCTACTGTGATATTGAAATATCAAAACGTGTGCATGTAAAACTGGGGTGTATACGGTGTCAATTAGTTTACGTACTTATGGGTGTGTGAAGTGTATTGAATCACATGCAGCCCAATAAGTACATACTCGGATATAGTTTAACACTTTTAATGTGTCCAACACTTCTCAGCTGCAGTCCACTGCATTGTCAGTGTTGCGAGCGTGTTTACACGTGTTGAGCATGTGACGGATATGTCTCACAGTTAATATACATCGTTTCATTCGAAAAATTATTATTATTATTATTATTATTATTATTATTAGAAGTAGTAGTAGTAGTAGTAGTAGTAGTAGTAGTAGTAGTAGTAATAGTAGTAGTAGTAGTAGTAGAAGTAGTAGTAGTAGTAATAGTAGTAGTAGTAGTAGTAGTAGTAGTAGTAGTAGTAGTAGTAGTAGTAGTAGTAGTAGTGCCATGCAATTGTAATAGATATTTTATTGGTTGAACGGTATTTCGACAGCAAGCCTGTCTTTGTCAACTACAAAATAAAAAATGATAAAAATTGATAATTATAGAAATTTAAATTTAAAGTATGAACGAGAGCAACTAGCATCCACACGCTGATCGAATGACATCATCAGCCTTTAAGTTTCAATTAAATAAAAGATAAAAAGAATAAGAGAGAAAGAAGAGGAAAGATATAAAGAAAAGGAAAGATAAATCGAATATTTCATCAAATAGTTTTGTATAAATCTGATGATATACTCCTGTCATTTTATTCATTCCTCCAGGGTATAGTGTTAATAACACGAAAACACATTTCTCCTCATGCATTTTGAGAAGTGAAAGTGAAGCAGATTCAGAATATTTTCTAAGAATATTCATCACTTTCATTTCTATTTTTTTACGTGACAAGCTGAAGGATTTTTTTAGAAACTGATAATGAGGAGTCAGAAAACGCTATGCTTACTGAAAATTCAAATGGTGATGATCGAATTTGGCATAATTGGATTGAAACGAATCGCAATTCATAAGCAGATAGAGTTTGGGATGGACGTTCACAAGGACTACTGGAGTTTCTTGTATCTCGTTAGACAGGCATTAGATCAAGTCTTAAAACATGTGGAAAGATGTCCTGAAATAACATCACAAATTTTCAATGTTACACACTCCGACGTCAAGCTAATACCGATTCTGTTGTTATTAAAATGGCAGATAAGGGAGGCGATATAATAATTATGGACAAAAGTGTGTATATTTCGGCTTCTGAAGATGCTTTAAGAGACAAAACTTCATATGAAGTTTTGTAACTTCGATCTAATTACAGAGAGGAAATTGAGAAAATATTTCTGGAAATGGAATAAAAAACCATTTTATTAATATGACCAAATCCAGAATTTTACATTCAGAAAGAAAAACACCTGTATTTTATAGATTAATTCAATTCTTGCATTTCTTTGACTGTTATGCGAAAAAAAAACTATGACTTTAAGTCAAACCTAAAATTTACATGTAGTTTTTCAAAAACTAGCGTTGAATTTTTGGACATAAAAGTTACGTTTTCTGGAAGCAGAATAGTGATAGAGTTAGAATAGTGATAGAGTTATTTGCAAGTCCACGTCATCACACATTATCTATACCACCACTCCGATTACTCACCTCATATTATTCGGTCAAATCCGAAATCTCTACTTTTGAGGATAAAACGGATTTGTTCTAATATAGTTTATTACTGGAAATATGCAAATGCTTCTGTACATCATTATGTCAAACTCGGTTACAATGAATCAAGATTAAATGAAATAGCAATGAATTAGCTAAGATTAGCAAATTCAAATATTCAGGAATAGTTTTAGCAAACGCAATACAATAGATGACAAAAATTCCTTTAGTGATTAACTGGCACCAAATTTTCTTTGGCATTTCGAAAGTGCTGCATGAAAGTTACCAGCATGTCGCGAAAAAGTATTTTCGTTCAAACAGATATTTCCTCGACCTTTGAAGCCTTTAGACGGAATATGAATATATATGAGAATTATTGACCTCTATTTTTGACTCCAATAAAACGAACAGTGGAGTATCTACACAAGGTATCATGAAAAACAGCCCCAAGCGAGGTAAACATTGTTCATTGTGCAACAACATGAGTCAAGCGAATTCCATAAAGAACCATAACAAATTGTTATGATTTATACAGAATGTAGGATATGTAGAGATTCCAATTTGATGTATGGGGCAGAGTGCACGAAGCATAATTTGATTTATGTTGGTTGTACAACAGCAGTTCAACAGAACTTGCCGAACATTTTTTTTCAAACGGCTGCAATTTTGAAAACGACTTGAAAGTGTATATTCTTGGAAAATATTCTGAATCTGCTTCACCTTCACTTCTCAAAATGCATAACAAGAAATATGTGTGCGTGCTATTAACATAATTCCCAGGAAGGTCTAATGAAATGACAGGAGAAAATCATCAAATTTTTACAAATCTGTTTGATTAAATATTCTACTGATTTTTCCTTTTCTTTTTATCTTCCCTCTTTTTTTCTGTCTTTTCTCTGTGTTTTTCTTTTCGCCTGTTATATAATTGAAACTTAAAGACTGATGATATCATTTCATCAACCTGTGGATGCTAGTTGCTCTCGTTCATACTTTAAATTTAAATTTATATTAAATTTATATTTTGAACGCGACAAAGACAGGCTTGCTGTCGAAATATCCTTCAACATATCTAATATACATATATTGCAATCACATCACGCTCTTCGTTTTGTCTGTTTAGCTTTGTGAAGAGTTACGCCAATCCTTTTAAAATATTATTTTATCATCATCATCATCACCATCATCATCATCATCACCATCATCATCATCTTCATTATTATTATTATTATTATTATTATTATTATTATTATTATTATTATTATTATTATTATTATTATTACCGATGGATGAAGTAGAAGATGGATTTGAAATAAGACTTCATTCAGTGCGACGTTCGATTCGACTCCTCCTGTGACTTTCCATTATGAGTGGGATGTTGCGCTTCCAATTGCGTTGCATCAAACAGTGTACCCAAGGCCGCCTCAGACACATGCCTTTATAAAGTGGTATCCTGCTAAATTAACTGAAATCTCGCAGTCATATTGATGTTTTTTCCGGTATTAACAGTGAACGGGGCTATACATATAACTCTAGCAAGCCCCAATCGCTGGTACAGCAGGAAAAAACATCAACATGATTGCGAGAACTCAATATATTTAGCGGGACACCACTTTATGTAATGTGTACCT
The DNA here is from genome assembly GCF_006345805.1 of Octopus sinensis. Classification (NCBI taxonomy): domain Eukaryota; kingdom Metazoa; phylum Mollusca; class Cephalopoda; order Octopoda; family Octopodidae; genus Octopus; species Octopus sinensis. The sequence goes on along the minus strand of NC_043006.1, from coordinate 8,783,611 downwards.
GATGTGACGCAGACTACACTATTCAACGCAACTAACACTGCTGAATTCTTGAGGTAAACCCCAACCGTGAATGACAGCAGGTAGCGCAAACTCTAAATGTGCTATCACACACTAATCCATATATACCCGTTTGTCCCCAACAATGTGACCGCGTGTGTACCGTTGGCGATTTTGTTTCCTCTGTATTCCCTTCTCTGGATCTTACCTTCTCCTATGTTTCCGACGAAGAGCTCCGCTCGAAACGTTAAACCCTCTTTCTTTCCTTCTTTCCTGAGCGTCCAATAATACTATATTTGTTCCACGTCCTCGCGTTGTTGTGTTTTTTGTGCGTTCTTGTTTGGATTTACTATATATACACATGTATGTATAAACACCCACCCACACACACACATATATATATATATATATATGCATATATATATATACAGACACACACATACACACACAGAGTAAGATTTATACATACACACAGGCTTAGACCGTTTGAGTGTACAGTAGTTTTGCGTTAACAAAAGTACGAAACAGAAGACAACAGAGAAAATTAGAGCACGCCCTTTTTTATTTATTTATTTATTTATTTATTTGCTTTAAATAAGATGTCTCACTGTCGTGTCGTCACTATTTTTTCCTTTGTATTAGTATTCAGAAACGCAACAAAGAACATTTGAAATAAATTTTTATTAAGTCTTAATTTGACGCTAACCGCATTACTATGAGGTTGCGCATAACACATATCAAGAAAAAATATATTTCAAAAAAGACTCCGACACACACTATATAATAATTCAGTTAAATATGAAGAAACACAAGATTTTAAAAGAATTAAATGCATGTTTTAAATACTTCACAACACAGAGATAGGTCTTTGCGTCAACTACACAATGTGTTACCATCGCGAGGAAGAAAAACCATAACAAGTAGTATGTTTTCTTACTAATTTTGTAGCGGCAGAAACAATAGAAACCAGCATAAATTATATAGTAGGACCTTTCAGAATAAGGCTACATACCACACGAATTAATGTTTAAAGAAATTTATTATCTCACAACTTTTAAAACAAATCTGCTCACCAAGATAAAATTTATAAAACTAAAAGATTAAGTGGTCACTTGTTCAAACGTAGGTTTCACATTTGCAAGCTTGGGCATAAACACAATGGAATATGAAGAAAAATATGCGATATTTTGGAAACGCCTACGGTGGAACTAAACAGAAAGTAGCGCATATGTGAATATGAGTAAGTATATGCAAAAAGGAGAGAGAAATATATGATAAAATTTGAACATAGTAGTGCTATCAAAAAGTAATCTGAATTTTTATAGATATATATGTCAATGATCATTTCATCACACAATTAAATGGTGTCTGGCCCTATGAATTGTTGTTGGTAAATTACCACCGTTAGCATTTATGAGAAGGTAATTATGTAATCGAAGACGATCTTACCTGTAGATCAGTATAATGTAAGCCACGTTTAATTTCCTGAGTTCTAAAATCGTTCTCTTTATAATAGTCATAATTGACAAGAATAAGAATAAACACGCTTATATGCATAGGCACACATATTCACAATATCCCTTGGTTGTACATATGTCTGTACGCTTATATATATATATATATAATATATATATATATATTATATATATATATATATATATATATTATATATATATATACATATATATATACATATATATATACATATATATATTTATATGTATATATATATGTATATATATGTATATATATGTATATATATATATATGTATGCATATATATATGTGTGTGTGTGTGTATGCATATATATATATATATATATATATATATATATATATATATATACATGTACCTCTGCATGTGTGCACGTGTGTGTGTGTGTGTGTAAATATCTACAGACATAAATATGAATCTATATCTGTATGTTTTAGCTCAGTGCTGCCTATCTGCTCCATTGTGCATCAGTCTGTGTGTTAGCGTGCGTATGTGTGTGTGAGTGTATGTGTGTGTGTGTGTGGTGTGTGTGTGTGTGTGTGTGTGTGTGTGCTTGCAGTAGTCAAGGATAGTTGCTTTAACCGATTATATGAACATATTATATTATTATATCATTATGCGAATTACAAGAAATATTGCTGTAAAGCGATCCTAATTAACTTGAATTGCATTCTATATTATTGACTCGCTGCTACTTGGAATAATAATATTAGACTTTTTGCTGAGTGGTGAGAAGAGCAGCGATAAGAGAGACGTAGTGGTGGCGAACTGTGTCAAAGCGCTTGGATTTGTTAGTATAAGAGAAAAGGTATCACTTCAAAGAGGCTCGCGTGACAGAAGATTACAGCCACACCCTTGAAATTATTTTCATTCAAACATTCAAATATACAGTAAGGCAATTAGAATAACGTGAAGTAAAAGAAATGTCAATGTTGATTTGACAGTGACTCGAGAAAACATTATTTCTTTTTGCACCTGCAAGGGAACAGTCGATGACGCTTGCAGTTGACGTGGGGTATATCCTTCTGCTTTTTATATCCGTAACCTAGCTAATTGATATTGGAATTAAAATTGATAGCAGGGCAATAGATCAAAATCGGGCATCCCGGTAAGTTATGATCCGCCGGTGGCGGATGGATGCATTCAACAGGTCGGGTGGCCCTTCGGTCCCAGCAACGGGATTCATGCGACACCCCCACCAGGATCGGAAAAATGTAAGAAATACTACGATTGGAAACAAAGAACGAAACTTGAGGAGAAAATTAAAATAATAGAGTTACTGAATGTTTTGCAAGGTAGTTGACTCTAGGGTGGGAGAGATAAAATGAAATAGTGTTACCAAAAATGTCTGCCGATCTCTAATGAAGTATGAATTTTTCTCGTCAAGCACAGAATGGGCACAAATAGCAGTAAATGTAGATAACGTTGGAAGTTATAGCTGATATAACAAGTTCCTTCCAATGAATGCAGTATGTAAAACAAGTACAGCATCTATTTTAAATAAATTTTCGTGATGAAAACAGAAAAAACATAGTTAAGTACCTTAGTATATATAAGTTCTTTTTATCAATCATAGGTAACTGATTCAGTATGACTCATAGGCCAAGAGTTTCAAGTAATGTCTAGTTTTTGATAATAACATTTATATATCTGTTTATCACCACCTAAACGTGGGTGTTCTGTAAGAATATCAATGTATGTATGTATGTATGTATGCATGTATGTATGTATGTATGTATGTATGTATGTATGTATGTATGTATGTATGTATGTATGTGTGTATGTAGCTATCTATCTATCTATCTATCTATATATCTATCTATTTATATGAGTGTCCGCGCGCGCAATGTGTATGATGTACGTACTGACACCTACACAGAAATGTAGATATCGTAGTTCTCCAGATGAAAGTACAAATTTCAAACGGTACTTAAACGAGCAGCATCTTTTACATTATTCATGAGCTTTACGACGAAATACGCGTTTATTTTATTTTCATATTTCAACATAAAACGATCAATCAGTTATTTCCTAGTCTAGACACAGTGATGTTAATGCTGTAAGTTTTACACGCAAAGCACCTTTGCTGTATCTAAATTAGACAGTTGTATGGAAATGATACACCTACAAATAATGTTCTTATTATAGTGTTAATTTTCATAGATACTTTAAACAGCAGTATGTTCTCATGTTATCAGGTTGCACCGTGCTTTTACAGATTTTCGACTTCAACTTTCATTTTAATATATGCACATATTTTGAAGGCAGCAATCTTAGTAGTATTTTATCAGTCTATGTGTTCTTAGTTCGAACTCCACTGAGTTCGACAGTGCATTTTATCCTTTCGGGGTCAATCAAATAAATAGCAGTTGAACAACGGGGTCGAGGAAACTGTGTTTAACCTCTCACTAGAAATTACTACCCTTCTAACACGGCATTTATTTGACATCATACATTTCCACGTGGCAGACTTGGGTGCAATCAGAAAGGATCTGTTCTTTATCGACTGGACCTTTACTATCAGTTCCACTGACATTAAAACGACATGGCAGTGCTTTGAAGACATTGTCCCCATATACATGCTCAAAACCCACTCCTATGAAATCCACTAACACAAAAAGAAACAGGCTCCCGAGGGAAAACAAAGTACTCATAAGGCGCATCATAAGACTTAATAAAAAAATCAACCAGTTAAAATTCTCTCTCATGCAACATTTAGATTCAACGACAATGAAAAAGCTGGAGTTGGAAAAACTGCATCTGCAGAACAACATGCAAACCTCCACTGAAAGTCGAAGAGCTGCAGATGAGCAGTGGGTAATCAAAATAATCAAACAGAACCCAAAAGTATTCTGTTCATAAGCAAATAAGCATATCATCGCTGTCACACCCATTGATCGATGACAACGGAGTTCTCCAACAGGTTGCTAAAAATTAGTAGAAATACTGCAGAAACAATGCTGACCTGTTTTTAGTGATCCCACTGATATTGACATAAGGGATGTAAACGAAGTCGATCCCCAAGTTATAATCTCGGACATAATCTTTATTGCTTCAGACATCAAAGCAGCAATAAATGAGATCAAAAATCTTTCTGCTGTAGGCCCTAATAGATTCCCCACTACTCTCCTGAAGGAATATACACACCAACTTGCAGTCCCTCTGACAAACCTGTGGAGAAATTATTTAGACTCAGGTTACATACCGAAATAGCTGTTATCCCAGTCAGTCATCCGGTTTTCCAACAGGGTAGCAGATGCCTCACAATCAACTATCGCTCAATCTCAATCACATCCCATATAATTAATGTGTTTCAAAGGGTGGTGAGATCAAGGGCAGCTGGCTTCCTGGAGAGCCACAAACTCCTAAATTCAAACCAGCATTCGCTGTAGCAGGGACTGTCTAACACAGCTCTTAGCTCTTACGCCACATCGTTGATATCCTTAAAGCGTTGAGATAAGGTTTGAAATCTGATGTCATATATCTTGACTTCCGTAAAGCGTTTGTCAAAATTGTCAAATGTGGGAATCCGTGGAAAACTTCTACAGACATTTTAGGACAGACATGAATGTGACAGAGCGGAATATACGAATAATTTTCCCTCATTCTTTTCATCGTTGCTCTTGCAGTTCATAATGTTGTTATTATTACAAAATTTCTAGTTAATTTTAGTTTGACTAAACTTCTACATATATGAGTTATCGTGGTTAGCTTTTTGTTAGAATAATGCTCGTTGCTTATTTATATCAATTATTCACTCGTCTAATGATAGATAAGGGTAAATTTCGAATCGCAAGTCCTGCATACTCAAAACTTAAACTTCCTGTCGTTTCCTATTTCTGGCTATGGCGTTTACTCTCTCTCTATATATATTTCTTTACTGCCCACAAGGGGCTAAACATAGAGGGGACAAACAAGGGATTAAGTCGATTACATCGACCCCAGTGCGAAACTGGTACTTTATTTATCGACCCCGAAAGGATGAAAGGCAAAGTCGACCTCAGCGGAATTTGAACTCACAACGTAACAACAGACGAAATACCGCTTAGCATTTCGCCCGGCGCGCTAACGTTTCTGCCAGCTCTCTCTCTATATCTACGTATATACATACATGCATACACACACGCACACACACACACACACACATATGCATACTTATAAAGAAATATCTATATATGCATATATGTGTTAGAACGGTATGTGATCTCAATGAAGCATTGTGCAATGCACTTGTTTAAATTATTTAATGGGCTCTACAATGAAAAGTGAAAGGGTAGGGGCCAAATCAGAAGTATTCCTTTTGAATTATTTTCTTTTAAAATTATACCTTTTATTGCAATTTGCCTGGAAGATATTCTACAAACTTAGCGTAATTACGTTTGTACACGTACAAATACGAAGACACAAATACACACACTCACCCACATACCAACACATGCACGCACACACACACACGCACACACATACACACACGCACAGTTACATATATGACGTTATAATTTGCGTTGCATGTTTATTATGTATATGCGGTATGTATGTATTTGTAAACTTTTTATGGGATTATATATATTATATATGTGCAATAGTACATGTTAACTATATTAAAAACATTTTTCTCTCAAACATTATCCATCAATACTTCGTATCATATATCATAGTAATATTGAACAATACCTCCATAAAATCTCTTTATGAAATCGATCGAATGACATTCATCAAAATAAAAAGAGCAAAATGATAATAGTTTGATCTCAATTCCAATTTTGATATTAAAACATGAATATTATAAAGTTTTTATAACTTAATATTTATTTATTCTTATATTTGAATGAAAAACTGGAATTTTCAATCTTAATACATTCTGCATTGTATCTCTAAGTGATTTATGAAAACCTTTTTGGAAATATGTTTCAGTATTTCATAATAAAAACGACAACGCCCGATTGCCATTGTGCTTTCAAACAGATCATTTTCACAACATTATTTCACTTACCAAAGCCGAAAACCGTTTCCATCGCATATTAGCAAATACATCAGCATGGTTATCGCTAATTTCCTTTGTAAATTAGATATCCTGCAATTTATAAGCCAAATACCCAGTTTCGCGTGATTGCATATTTCTTAATGTAAGATGCTAAATAGCATATCTAATAGCCAGTGCCCGTCTTTTATGTTATAAAAGACTCATGGAATGATTATGATTACACGTGTACCTTTCATTGCTTTGTGCTCAATATCGTTATATTCCGTAAATGTAGTATTTCCCTTTGTAATTACTTTTTATAAATATAAATAGTCAATCATGATTAAACTTGTACTTGAATTTCAAATTTGGTACTAATTCTATGTATAACAACGGCCCAATACGTTACGGGGACGTAATCAAACAACGGTTTTCAGATAAGAGTGATGACGCTCTCATCGATTTACTGTGGACAGTCTTAGATAGCAAGATATAATCCAAAATGTAATTTGTTTTATTATCTGATATCTTTTATTATCTGATATCTTTTAAAGTTTATTATTGAATGTCATGATTAAATTTAAAAAGTAATCAATACTGAAATTAAGATGCTAAGGTCTGGAAATGGATATTCCTGGGAAATATGGGTTAAGATATGATCAAAAGCATCCCTAACAATTCTATTATAATTACTAGTAGTACTTTTAATGATAGTTTAACTAAAGCTGTTACGATTGAAGTTAGCACCATGTATTACTAAAGTTACTACAGTGCAGCATTTGTGAAAGATATTTACACCGATCTGTATATATTTGTCTTAAATAAGCCAAAATACACAAACCTAAGAATACGGGAAGATAGAGATATTAGCTAAGGTAAATATTTGAGTTTGCAATTATATCTTACATAATTATGACAATTTTAAAATAATTTACAAGTCAGTTTAATATACGATTATACATACAGAATTAAAGATATACTTAGTCAAGAGGCGCTTAAGAACACTTTAGTCATAGACACGACGATAACAGTAATGAAACAGGGCATTCTGAATCCCTATATTACACTCGTTGCGATGGAATTGCAGATAATATTCATTAAAACATCGTATTTAGTTTTTCGCTAACATGAAAGTATCTATGTTCGCTGCTAGTCCCAATCGTACACTGAATGAGTAAACAATATATTATAAAATGATCATGTTGGGCTTTTCTGGGACAAGGCTTGAATGAACTCTGTCCATCATAATGAAAGCAGTATTTATGTTTAAGTCTCATCGGTCTAATTGATAGTAAGGCAATACGTTGCGGGGACGTGACCAAACAGTGTTGCACTAAACATTAATACTTTTCTCTTTGTTCGATCTGGATTCATGTGAGTTTATAAAGATAAAATATTTATGAACTATGGTGTTGCAAAACGTGAAAGGATTGAAGTAAAAAATTCGCATTTGTATCTTTCATAAAACTAACTATTCCTACGTGTGACATATACCGTTAACTGTTAAAACAATGATAATTTAAAGAAGACAGTTTAACATTACAGTTTTAGGCATAGAATTAAAGGTATACCTCGCCACGGGACGATTAAGAGCTCTTTAGGAATACAGTCGTCGATAATAGTAATGAAACAGAGCGTTCTGCTTTTGACAAATAGAGAACATGCTAAAAAGAAATCCGATTTGAAAAGAAATTTACCACCATGAAATGTGTTATAAGTCTCAATAATATATCAAATGTAACATGCACGATTGATTGCGTAGCTACTCAATACTTGATTATAATGACTAAACATAATACTTTGATATGGTGTGGCAATACTGACTATGAGTTCCGTACCGAATATACGGATATTATGATGTATTTTTTTTCCTGCTAAACATCTAAAATTCATACAAGGTTATATGATACTGAATAGCTATGTGCTTTTTATTTGTGATTAACAAATTCCTAAATACTCATAATATCATTGTCATACTGGGACAGAACAAAATTATGCAAGACGCCCCCCCCCCCACAGCGCCAAAAAAGAAAAGAAAAAAGAAAAAATTGCGAAAATGAAAAGTTCAAAGAATCTTCAAGTTAGATGAAACATCTAAAGAATATGATAAATGAAAGCTTTCGGAACACTACGCTCAGTTCCTATCAAAATATATCAAAGCCATATAACCGCTTTCATTTTTTTCTTTTTCTTTCCCTTTTTTCTTTTTTGTAATTATTAATATCATTATAGAAGAAAATTCTGTCTTAAATCTTTAGATTTGATGATGGAAAGAAGCCATATTTCCATTCCATTTGCAATTTTCATTGTGCGAGGGCAAAAAAAAAAACGCAAAGCGACTTTTAATAATAAGGAACCTAATAGATGAGCATCGATTTGAGTTGCAGCTTAAAGAAATAATTTTTTGATAATTAATATAATTCCTTTCTGACTTTTTACAAGAATCATAGTGTGCATGGCATAAAAGAATTAATGCACTTCACCAATGCTAAGATTAATGGAACTGAAAACCGTACGGATACTCTTTGCATATCATATATTATACTTGATGCAGTTGCTAACTGCTATTTTAAAATAGTAATGATGCTTAGCCATATGCAGCATTTTCTTTTAAAGACTACATGAAGATACAGCCTAGCATTCAATAGAGATAAGCAATATTGTTATTAAATTACATTAGTATGAACTGACATAGACAGGGATCTATTTAATTATATAAGTAATATTGCTTTTTTGGGAAATACATTTTTTCCGAATTCACGTATATTATATTAGATTTCAACTGCACATTTTGTTTTCAATTATAATGTGTTTCTCTGTGGCTGTATTTAATATAATTGTAACTTATTACTTCATTGTCCCACAATTTGATAGTAGTGCCTATTCTGATGGGTTGACGATATGCTGTTATGTGGTCGACAAACTACATGTGTTTATGTCTGTGTATATGTTTGTATGTGTTTAATAGAGAATCAGAGAGATGTATGGAAAGTGGTTAGATTATTAACCCACAGTATATAATAGTATGTCGAATAAAAGTCAGGCAATAGTAAATGTAAAAGTATTACCGAAAATGTACAGAGTATTTTAAGCTTTATAAAACAATACCCGTGTTTTGGTAAGCTAACTGACAAGATACTGTTTCGAGAACAGCAAAATAGACAATGATGTTGTACATCACCAAACATTCAGGTTCTTGATATTTAGTGGTAATGTGTTATGGTGTTGGTTGTTTTATGCCCCATTACGTATCTGTTTACTGAATATTTAATGATATGAGCGTATCTTCTGTAAAGCTATTGTCTTAGCAAACTCAATTAAACGATCAAACCTGACAAAGACTAAATAACGGACAAACTCCTGTGGTTTAACAAATGGGCCTACCTGCCCCAGCGAAGCTATGTACAACCTCATTAGACATAAAAATGTACACTTATTTACAAATTACCAACAAACATATAAATTCAATCTTTTAGTGAATATCTATAATACACTCGTTGAGATAGAATCGCAGCTAGTGTTCATTAAAAAATCATATTTAGTTCATTACGTATATTTATACGTTAAAACGAAAACCTTTATAGTGATAAATGTTCATTTTACACGCCCACCTTTAATTAATTCAGCGCAGAGAATATTATGAGAGCAGTCTCTAATATTGGTTAAATGAAAAAAATTAATAAACAACTCGACTACAATGGTGTCTTAGTATGAACTTTGTTCAATTAAACTATAAAGGAGATAGAAATTAACACAGTAAAAAAAAACATGCCGAATATATTCTTCCATAATACATGAAATATACCTATAAATATATGATGCACGTTTCTAATCTTTATACATACACAGTTTCCTGACTCAAATAGATGCAGTTATATTTTCAACGTCAATTTCCCTTGTGGTATATAGTTGCTTACGACATATAGATAACAAATGTACAACTTTAATTAGATAAACCGAAAGACTACTATACAGATATCCATGAACCATATAAAAACGTAGGTAATAGTTTCTTAATGAAAATGCATGTTTGGGGTGGTGCTGTATAGAATGAATATACAAGTGTTTTATGGCGTGAAAATTACATATATCTTCCTTACCGAAAACTCACTTAATACATATTAGTTTTAGTGTTTATATTCTAACTATTTTATTCATTGGACTGCGGCTATGCTGGGTCACAGCCTTCATTGGTTATAAACCCAACAAACCTACCCGATCTTGAAGTGACGTGGTGTATAATCACAGACACAAGACGCATGCACATATGCAAATACACATACACACGCACACACACACATAATAAATATGTATATGCTTCGTTACAAAATTAGAAAATGGAGAAACATACTTAAATCAATCAAACATCAACCATCAGATGATACCCAAACAATACTTTATTACACCATTACATAACAGTAAAGGCATTATACAAAATATATTGTAAATATAATTAGACAAGGAAATAGAAATATAAAATATAAAATATAATATGTAATTATATATATTTATATATATTCGCAAGGCTTTCATTAAATGTTAGTCTACCAAATTCACTTACACGTGATTGCTCATCTCGGGGTTACAGTAGAAGATACTTTCTCCGTGTGGTCGATTGTGTGACTGAATCTGGAATGAGGTGGATTCAAAATAAGATTCTTAAACGCTGCTTCAAAGTTGTGAAGAAAATATATAAAAACATTGCCAATTACGGTGTAGGCTGAATTGAAAATAACAATGACTAAAACCATTCGTACTAATCTGAAAATTAAAGACAAAGGGGAAATGGATGTCAGTAGAAATAGTAAGTTTATTTTATTTTCTTCAATTGTGGCAATGGTCTCCGGAAAATATATTTAACAAGAAAATTTCACTACGTGTATGCACACAAGAAATTACGATAATATGAGCATATTCCTTTCCTAAAACCTTATATCTAAAAACCTGTCGCACGTATGACTCCCAGTCTCTTAAAGAACATCGTGAAGAACGACACATGGAAATAACCTGGTATTCTACGCTTTGAAATCATTCTCAATCTCTCAATGGATTTCGCTGATTACTATTTCATTTTCGTATTTTATTCCACATGCGAAAGACTTTCAATAATGTGAAGCGATATAAATAGTATCGACGAATATCTATGCAGTACTTCTTACTAAAAGAAAACGGAATTGGAAATCTCTGACTGTACTAACGGAAATTTATATATACTGGAAATATAGAAATGAGATATAATTGCCAAATGCCATTTTAATGTAAGGATTTATTTCTCATTCTTCTTTGAATACAAGCTTTACTACGTCCACTGCATACGTATTGTACACTCACTTTAATACACTCGAGCAAAGAATGTGGATATCTGCAGAAATATCTGAGTATTGCTAATTTGGTAACAGAAGCGTAATCACACTATAAATCACAAACGATGCCAGGAACGCAGATTGTACATGACAATATGTTTCCAATAATTTTAAGTATGTATCTAACAAAAAATACATTAATATAATGAATGGTGCAAAATTGGTTGCCTAACTGAACACATTTTCATCAAGATATTAAAGACATGTTTTAAAGAGAGAGCAAATGATATATTCTTTTATTTTAACAGTATAGACATCAAAAATGCATGATTGAGTTGAAATGTCAGATTGAAAATGTATCACACAGAGGATTACCAAAACCTCTGAAACCACTGTTATGATCCCAGTAATCACAGAGAATGATTTTTTTCTAATATTGCTTTAGCTTTATGGATTATTCTCTCTTTATAGGCATTTGGCACTATTTTATCCGTAATCATAAATAAGATGGCAAATATTTCAAACTGATAGTTAGTCGACAAATTTTTTACTATCCGTCTATTTAGGAACTTTAAACGGTAGATTTTACAACGTTTGACAGAGTGGTATCAATAATTCCTGGTGTTCTCCAACTCAGACAACCAATTAATATTGAAAGACTTTTAACCTCGCGTCATAATGTAGATATGTCGTAGAAGTTGAAAAATAATTCCTGATAATATGTCTCTATAATTGTAAATTCACCAACTTAAGCAGCGATCTATCTATCGGTTTCTTCGAAATTGTAACAGTGATACAGAATCATTCTGCATATCATATTTGCCTAATAACACATGTTTTATTAATTGCTTGTAACGGCACCAGTATATTATGGTTTTGCAATCATGATATACTAGCAAATATATTAAAAGATTTTTAGTCAATATTGAGTCCTTGTTTAGTGTTAGCAGTACTTCGTTTGCTTTTTTTAAGTTTATCTCTACAATGTTTCTATGCAATTCAATGACAGCACTGCAAGTGACGTCATACACGAGTACTCCTATTTAAACAATGCCTCGAAAGATAGAAAAATTAGTAACGGATTTATATGTAGATGTCAAGAACTATTGATCGTTCTTCAACACCAAATCTAACCCATTAACTACCCACGAACACGTTACTTTTACTTCAATAACCTCAAAGCTCAGTGGTCGAGCACTATTATATAGACCAATTGTTTTATATTAAACACACTCCTGACACCTGGTACGAAATTATTAAAACCGATGCACTTCTAGCACAAAACAAACACAATAGGCGCAGGAGTGGCTGTAGGGTAAGTAGCTTGCTTACCAACCACATGGTTCCGGGTTCAGTCCCACTGCGAGGCATCTTGGCCAAGTGTCTTCTGCTATAGCCTCGGGCCGACCAATGCCTTGTGAGTGGATTTGGTTGACGGAAACTGAAAGAAGCCTGTCGTATATATGTATGTATATATATATATGTATGTGTGTGTGTTTGTGTGTCTGTGTTTCTCCCCCTAGCATTGCTTGACAACCAATGCTGGTGCGTTTATGTCCCCGTAACTTAGCGGTTCGGCAAAAGAGACCGATAGAATACGTACTGGGCTTACAAAAGAATAAGTCCCGAGGTCGATTTGCTCGATTTAAGGCGGTGCTCCAGCATGGTCGCAGTCAAATGTCTGAAACAAGTAAAAGAGTAAAAGAGTAAAAGAGTATACTCCTTAATATAGTATAGTTGCAAAGCAAAATAAGGTGTCCCTACCAGAAGTTAATATGTACTTACCAGTTGCCAAGGATGTGTTTAATATGTAAATTGGTCTATCCAAAAGTGTTACACAGATAAATATCATGGCTATTTCAGCAATACATTCGTAGACAATTAAAGGATTGGAAGAAGGGGTAATTACTCCAACGATGTGCATATGCAGCCATTACCTATTTTCCGTCTTCGATCGCATTACTTTCAAAGACGTATTCCTGTACGAAACATCGGAACATTCAGTGCCGAAACTAAAATCTACAGACAACTGTAGAGAGAAACTTATAATAACACATGATACGAATAAGTTAGTGATGACACGGTTTAAATATTAAACAACTATTTTCTCATCCATGGGTGCAATAATGGAATGTGGATTGTAAAAGAAAAGAATGGCAAAATAACTATCTAAAACTAAATTAAAACACTCCATCTTGTCTTACATTCATGCCATTTCATTTACTTACAATTACCTTGAAAGTATACAATGTCACTGTGATGTAGTTAAATGCGATGTAGATACTATATCAGTGGAGACATCTAAACAAGACAGCTGATAGTGGTAGCCTCATATTCTTTTAATACACAAAAAAAACACTTCCTGAAAAATAATATAAAGTATAGGAGGTATATTCACGAAATAACGGTGCGGAACTACATAGAGAACAATAATTTGTAATGTCAAACGTACAATTATATCAGATCAGTTTTGACTAGTTATCGAAAGCACCGCGACAATGCTTGAAGGGCAACAACAATTTTATTGATCTTCCAATTATTCTCATAATTTTGCTACCATTTTATGTGACAGCTACATACGTTCAACTGCGAAATCATTAGCTGTCTTCAAGCTACGCTGTAGTTTGATGTTAATTTTTGAGCACCATCAATCACACATCAAAATCTTTAATTTTGCGCAAGCTAGGAAAATCCTATAAAGCAAAAAAAGTATTATCACGGTTTGGTAGCAATGATGTAGAACACCAAGTTACTATAATACACCTAGTTATTTTTTCCTATTTGAATGCCTGGCAACAGAGTTGTATATTGTACAGCATAAGCTTTACTAACGAGAACGGTACTATCAAGTCAGTGAATTAAGTGAATAAACGATGCATTTTTTCGTCATGAATTGATAATAATAATAATAATAATAATAATAATAATAATAATAATAATTCAAAACTATATATTTTACATAGGCTATGGTGAAATTACTGTTTGTTATACACGTTAAATGCTCTAGAACCACTGTGTAATGGGTGTCAGTTAACATAAAAACTGTGCACACATATTCTCTTTGTTACTTCATCCGTAATTTTGTCAAATAATTGTAGTGACTTTGTAATAGATGTGGCTTCATCTTGTCACATGACGAAGTCTCTCAGGTACGCGGTAGGATATATACTTCGAAAATATCAACGCTGGATATTACAGCGTATCAGTTCCGAAGTGTGAATTATATTTAGGGAGGAAATAGTTGAGAGAGCAAATGGGACATATATAATTTTCGATTTAACGCAGATATTATATTGAAATTGTTTATCATTTCTAGGTAAACCGCTTTATATCCGGGCACATATACTCATTCGAAGCATGGGTCCTGTCACAGAAATAGACATGGTAAGTAGCTGAACATTTCTTTTCCTTATAATTGCCGTAAATGTTTTGTGCGTGTTTCAGGAGTGAACAATCTGTGTCATACAATATTGAACTTAAATTAAAAAGCTTCCATTTTCTTTTTTAATAGTCCTATTAAATGTAGCTGGGTAGGGGATTGTTAGATGTTTAATAGCTAAAATCAGATACCTTCATTAGAATATTATGTACATAGTGTAAATGTACACGTTGCTATTATGGCAATATGAAAAATAATATGGTTTTTATACAATGAATAGTTTTACTCTTCTCGGATGTCTTTGGTCTTATACAAAGTAATGAAAATAATATAAAGTTTCAGTGAGAAATATTTTTTACATTAAAATATAATAATATAATACAAATTTCCCATTGTTATAACTCTTGTCATAACTACTCTCTTATTTACTCTCACTCCTCCACATTTTCCTCTTCTGTTTTCCTTTTGTTTTTTCTCTTTTACTTCTGTGAATAGCATTCATTTACACATTGACTGCCGCAAAGCCTTGTCTTTGCATTCATCCTTCATTGCTTGTATTAACATTCATTCTACCTCTTTTCTATACTCCCTCCCCCTCCCTCTATATGAAACACAGTGTGTGTGGAGAAGTCAACGAAGAAATCATTTATATCGGTTGTGTGGTTAAGAAAAACGCTTTGCAAACACAGTTTCGGGTTCCGTCGTACACCGTGGGAATTTATGCAATTGCTTTATTTCGTAGCAATCAAACCGACCAATGCCTTGTGATTGAATTTTGTAAATACATAAATATGTATGTATATAAGTATGTGTATGTGTATATGTATGCTTGCGATTCTTCCCCACGGTTTGTCAGCCGGATTTCCGTTCGTTTGAATTCCCGTGAGACAACAGATCGGCTAAGTAAACTATTAGACTAACTACATGACATTCAAAACTAAGTACTTTGGTTGTCTTTGTCAATTTCACCCTTCAGTGGGGTATTACTGCATATATCGGCCCATATTCAGTGTGCCCTAAGTAGATCTACTCCTTTATCTCCTCAATCTGTCGCCTCCCACATTTTACCGGGCGTCGTCCTATGTATTCTAGCTGCATACATTTTGCTTTCAGGTGTTTGATTTTAAGACCTATCTGAGCTCTGAGCATTCAGCTTTGTCAGTATTGTTTGCAACTGGCCTCTGGTTTCAGCAAGAACAATGCTATCTCCGAATCGGACGTGTGTTAATTGCTCTACATTGATGTTTAGACCGGCTGTGCAGTCGATATCTTTGATGACTATATCAAAACATACATTATACAGCTTGAGAGGGATGGTTTTTCCTTGTTTAACCCCACTCTTAATTGCGACGCTTATTCGTGTTAATAACTGAGCTATATCTGCTGATGTATTGCGCCTCGAAACCTTCAACACTGAGTTCGCCCCGTCGCTATCAACGGCTTTTTCTAAATCAGCAAAAGCTATACACAGACGCTGTCCTACGATCTGTGCTAGATTCAAATTGATCTATAGCAGTCTATTTCATACGAAAACCTACTTGCTCTATTGGCTGTTGGCTGTTGAGATGTTTAGCTACTCTGGTGTCCATGGCCTTGGTAAACAGGTTATAGAGGTAAGATAAAAGGCGAATGGAGTGATAGATTTTAAATTGTAATAATAATTATTACTGTTGTTGATTGTGGCGGTGGTGGTGGTGAAGGTTGTGGTGGTGAAGGTGGTGGTGGTGCCTCATTTTGAAACCATTATTATTATTATTATTATTATTATTATTATTATTATTATTGATTCATTAGTGTTGCTTTTGTTCGTTTTCACTCACGTTTTGTTGGAATTCCTGGGGTCTACCTCGTGCAGCGTGCTTACTATCTGCAACCTACAGTACCATGCTATTTATTCTTTTCAACAATTTAATTCTTTCTTGATTATTCTGACTGTGTCGAGGAGGTAAACCTCTTGTAACAACTCTCTTGAGCACTCTATTCCGATTTACATTATATTCCTTTTGATACCATCCGATATTGTCCCCAAGGACCCGAAAATGATTGGCACCGTTTTCCATAGGCAGACTATTTCGTACTTAGATGGATGACACATATCTATTTTTTCGCCTTCCTTCTTGACTATTCGCAGGAAAAATAGGGTCCTAAACATCAACATCATAGCATATGCGGAACACGTTGTTTACCACCAGTAATACCAGCTTGTTATTCTCTAGCTCCTGATTTGTTATAATTGGGAAATCCCACAGGATTTTTCAGGTATCCAACTCTGCCACCCTCTGCGGTTTGTGCTCATACCACGTTAGTTTCAACATTTTACATAGTGTCCAATGCAACCGGTTCATCACCGGTCGTCACAACTTATACTGGTTTTAGGCAGCTCTGTTACACATGCGGCACAGTGGAGACATTGTCTTTTTCCTAACGTTGACCTTCCAGTTTGTGTTCAAAATTTGGTCTTGCGCATCCAACAAATCATCAGGTTAAATGAAATATTGCGGAGAGAAAGATTCCAAAATACATTTATTTCTTTATACAAAGTTCTTCTTAAAATGATTTTGTTAAATAAACTGAAAGAACTCGAGTATAATTGTGATAGGTATTCTAGCAATTACAACTGATGAACACTATGAGGGATCCCATTGCATTTAAACCCATCAGCTCCTTAATCCAGTATTCCGTTTATTAGACTTCTTTACTTACTGCACCTTATTTGCCACCAATCACCTTTCTACGTAATGCAACTTTGCTCATAAAAATATAGCGTATTCAAAATTTATATTTCATTTGTTAATCGATGGTTACGATTTTCAATATTGTATTCATTCGTTTTATATTTTCAATGTAAAAGAAACAGCAATATAATATAAATTCAGTACAATTTCATTTCCACTCCACTTCCATTAATACCAAATATTTTTTTTTTCCCTGTGTCTCCATTTGTCATTCTTGACGTGATAGGATTAAAAAGTCAAGCAGAAATTAGACGGCATCTTTGCAAACATTTCTGCAAGGATCATGTAATACGTCGAGAAATGATTCCTTAATTGAAATAGTTTTAAGAATATATATTTCTCTTTTTTTCAAAAAATGTAGAAAAATTGCTACAGATGAATGAAAGAAAAATATTCATTCCAATAAAGTGAAATTGGAAATCGGCAGAATAATCCTTTACAATCAAAATATCAGATTATAATGAGACTGCTTGCAGTGAAGTGCAGTGATATCTCGGTTAATAGCACATTCACATTACAAATGTTATTTTTATGTACAGTTTTTTTGTACTTTTCTTTTGCTTCCCAAATAAATAGTAATGGAATGTTACAAAAACAATTCAAACGAATATATTAGTTCGGACTCGCAGAGATTACGTTGAGGAAAACTAAAACACACACGCATGCAAATACATGCACAATATATGAAGAAATCCACAAATACGCATAAATATATATATGTTGGGAAGAGGATGTGTGTGCTTGTGGGTTGTTGATTTCAGGTTGACTGAGATTTGAATTTTGCCAAACGGCATTGTATTGCCTTACGTTTAAATGTTTCAGTGAAGGGTTTGCTTTAGTGAGTGAAGAAATTTGTGGAGGGACTTAATAGTTTACCAAACAAATTATCGGAATAAAAAGTAGTAGACATGATGGATGAATGAAGAGATGAGGGAGGAGAATCAAGAAAAACACAATGTATATATGTTTGTGAGTGTATATATATATATATATATTATGCACAAAGCAACGTACATCAGAAGGCCCAGAACTACGTCTCCTGACCAAGAGATTTATTCTTTGCCAAAAAATGAATCCTCCGTGTCTTCTGTAATCAATATCACAAACCAGCTCCTTATAAAGCACCAACAAATAGCGCTAGTACAGTAGTAGTTACAGTAGTTTGCACATTTGAGCTGTTGACGTTCCGTCATTAATTAATATCTATATCTAAGGCTTAGAGCAGGCACAAACGTTAGCACGCCGGGCAAAATGCGTAGCCGTATTTCGTCTGCCGTTATGTTCTGAGTTCAAATTCTGCCGAGGTCGACTTTGCCTTTCATCTTTTCGGGGTCGATAAATTAAGTACCAGTTACGCACTGGGGTCGATGTAATCGACTTAATCCCTTTCTCTGTCCTTGTTTGTCCTCCCTGTGTGTTTAGACCTTTGTGGGCAGTAAAGAAATAGGTATTTTGTCAGCCTTTACGTTCTGAATTTAAATTCCGCCGAGGTCAACTTTGTCTTTCATTCTTTCGATTTCGATAATTTAAGTACAAGTTGAACACCGTAGCTGAAGTAATGTACTTATCCCGCCCCGCCAAACTTGTTGGTCTCGTACGAAAATTTGAAACCAAAGGCGGCAAGTTGGCAGAATCGTTAGCACACCGAACCGAGCGAATGATTAACGGTATTTCATCCATCTTCGTGTTCTAGGTTCGAATTCTGACGAGGTGAATTGTGTTTTTCATACTATTGGGTTGATGAAATACTTACCGGTTTAGAAATGGTTTGGATGTAATAAATGTACCTTCTCCACGGAAATATGTGGCCTTGAGCCAAATTTTAAATGTTTAGTTAATTTCTGCATTATTCACATTACACAGTGCAGTCAGATACATATGCACACATGAGTGTGGCTGGCTTATGCACTAATATTACACAGGAAATTACCAGTGTATTATCGAATTAGCTTCTATGTAAGATTTGGTGTATTCTAGGTCGATATTTCCCCTTGTCATCATTACCAGTATTTCTATCACTATTTTCTCCCTAACTTTTTTCTCCTCTGCTCTCTCTCTCTCTCTCTCTCCTCTCTCTCTCTCTCTCTCTCTCTCTCTCTCTCTTGCTTTGTCTTTTTCTCTCTATCTCACTCTGTATATATATATATATATATATATATATATATATAATATATATATATATATATGAATAAAAAATGGAGTAAATACGAAGTTTCTACCTTTATAAACAAGGAGTTACAACAACTTTACTTGTGAGATTTTTGCTGCCCTGGTAACTATTTATTTATTTTTCCGTGTTAATTGTTAACAAGGTAAAAATACACTCATCTATATATATATATATATATATATTAAAAGTCAGGGTACAATATATATCTGTTTGCTTCAAAGCAGAGTTAAAACTCTCCAAAACCATATACCTCTCACTATATGTAAAAACTCACGAAGAATGCAGCAAATTCATTTAGAACAATTGCCGTCCCTGTTTGTAAAACTAAATATACGAGAGTAGATACCACAGTATCAATTGATTTCGCTTTCTGTACCAAATTCACATTTAAAGCTCATCAGCTAAGCATGCATGTGAGTGTGTGCATGAATGTGTTAACACCTATTCAACAAATATGATTTCAGATTCGTTAGTGAAACGATTAAAAACAAGTGATCAAATGAGTGCTTGCAAATGAAATTTAATTCCAAGATTGTTAGAAATATTGGGCCTCATATCACTAAGTAAGCTTGATGCTCCTTCTGTTCCCGTATTTATACATGATGGTCTTGGCCTGTAAGTGTTTGGAAGATTCATTGTACTTAGGACCTTATGCGTCACCAAAAGTTTATTTGTGAATTACGTGGGGTTCTCTTGAGATGATGAATGTGACCTACGTTAGTATACTTTTAAAGCCATCGTTTGTATTTAACCATTTATTTGTTTCAGTCATCAGAATGCGTCCATGCAGAGGCACTGCCTTCGGGTATTTCGCATTTACGAGGTGTGCGTTTAAGTTTTCGTTGGCCTATTCAGTTTGTTTTAATTTATCCGACAGAATTCGATGAAATAGTACTCAAGAAGAGTCTACCATAACAAGATATTCCAAGGAATGTGATTAGAAGTGATTAGAGTAATAGCTAATTTTAAGTATATTTTAAGGTAGACTTTGATAGTCATTGGGCCTGTGTCGTATCCGATCCACGAAAGGAAAAGTCATCATTAGCTAGTGGCTTGGTTATTCTATGATCAACCAGCCTAAAAAGATAAAATACATACAGAATCTGAGGCGATACTGAAGTATGTTCGGATAATGCCAGTTTTGAAGATATCCTATGTTTCCTGCAAAAGATTCCCATAGTCTGTAACAGTTATACCTAAGCATCATTCATAAAATCTGTTTACCATATGATGTGATATCTCTGCAATCTTTCCTTCATAATATCCCACACTTTTTTCAAGTATTAATAATTCTTTTCTAGTATTAATGGCGTTTTATTATCCAGCGATCTACAGACATGATGACTTTTTTACAAACTTAAGAGGTTAGCTATACAATACATTTCAGCATTATATCATACCTGAAGTGGGTATCCGTATCACGCCTGCCCTATTTTCATAGCTTGTAAGGTTAACATTTCCGTATGTTTTTATATCAAACGATCATACACTCCTACAAAAGATGTGCAGTGTTCTTTACCAAATGATAACATGAGCTCAATCTTATGGTGTCTGTTACTGATACCATGAACGCCAGAACTTCCTCTTCTATGATCAGGCGGTCAGCGATTTAATCTGTAACCATGATCACAAACAGACATATAAACTCCCCACTATATACGTGTGTGTGTGTGTGTGCGTATGTGCATATATATATATATATATATATGGTTCTTTCTGTGTTTGTGTGTGTTTCTGTGTATGTGTGTGATGTCCGTCTCCATACATATGACAAACAAGTTTTCCTTTTATTTTTTTTAAATTGCAACAGCATGACGTATGTAATGAGGTGTAATATTGCGGTATCAAATGCCGCATCGTCGATGACAGTTCATATTTGATGTGAAACTTTGCAGCACAGTAGACTAAATGAACAATTTCACATATTTATTTCTTTATTGATTATCACCTTGCCTGCCTGTTGATATCGATTAATAAGCATTCTTTGAATATATATATGTACGCCAGTTAGACTTTATGTCTGTGCGTGTGTGTATACTTATATGTGTGTGTGTGTGTGTGTGTGTTTACATATGCGTATGAGTGTGCGGGTGTGAATGTGTGCGTGTCTATCCGCCAGGCCCATGGTAACATGCTGGTGGGAAAGCACTTAAGATAGCAGGGGAAAAAAGACGTTAAAAGACAGGTAAAGAAAGAAAATGGTTAAGAACTATATCACATAGCAAGGAGGGAAAACTGGATAGCTTATGTACATAGCTTGAACAACAACACAAAAACAGAAGTGTCTGTGTTCTGCAATGAGTCAGATGCAAAAAGTATTCCGAATTACGAATCAGTACCTCAATGCAAATCAATACATACTAGGAGGGGAATGTGGTGGAGAAGATAACGCTTCGAAATTGTAATACAAATGCCTGCTGAAGGTGAAAATTGTAATTGCACGGAAGAGTGAAAATGAAAATATATCACAAGTCGGTTAAGAGTTAAAATATATCATGAGTTGAAATATCACCGTGAATATATATCACGAGTCCGTTACTGAAAATACTCGAAGAGTCAGAATAACAACATCGAATCCTGATACCCTCATACTGAAATTGGAGAGAAATATATCATAAAATGGGGAACTGGGAGGGTCTGATGCCTTCAAACGATTGGTCCTGGTTTATATGCTGTCAACGAATATATAGGAATTACATACGGTGTACATGACTTGAAATATGAGTGCACAAGAGATATTCTGATATCAAGAGTTGAGCTGGCGGCAAATATAGACATTTATGTGTCGGACGTGCAGGGGTAGAAAGCAGTCAGATTAAAGAAGAAAACAGCTTCAGTGTTTAGAAAGCGCTATAGATTTAGTTCATAGCTTCCACTACCTACGCGACCCAAATCAACTGTGGAGAGGTATTCGTCCTCTGCAATCATAGACGTAAGAATATGGACAAATTGGAAATCTTCAGGGAACTATTGCTTCTGATGATGTTGATGGGATCCTCTCTTCATCGTCTGCTAGTTAGTGCTACTATTGTATAGCAGTGAGGAGTAGACAGTGAACGCAGAGAATGTGCGATGGTTGGATGGAAGCAGAGGAAGCATTCTCTCTGGGCACATGTATATATATATATATATATATATATATATATATATATAGAGAGAGAGAGAGAGAGAGAGAGAAAGAGAGAGAGAGAGAGAGAGAAAGAGAGAGAGAGAGGAGGTGACACAGTGTTTCTTAAACTGTTCCTGTATGTAGGTAATTTATTTCGGCTCCAGACATCTACAAAACAATCGAAGAATTTTAAACCTACGTCAAATCACAAGCTACATTGCTCACTTGAAATAAATATATTTCGCACCTCTGAATATATAACTTCTGCAAGTTTAAAACCTATGCCGTATCAATTACTGGCTATCTTTTAAAGAATCTTCAATGTGGCTGCGCACCTACCGTTTTCCCAAGTGTATATTCCAAACGATAATACTTTTCTGAAATTGTGAAACCACTTCTACTATTCGTATTCAGGGGCAAAGAATGATAAACCTTTTACAAACGTAATTAGGCTACACCTCCGAAGTCATCCGTTCATTGTCAAAGTATTACTGCACGGCTGCTACTACTGCTCAAATCTAATTAACAGGTATATCTTTTATTGCAATTTTTTTTATTACACTTAAGGGTCTTCCTAGATGTCAACCGTACGTCATTTCTGCTACTTTGAAATGCATAAGCATTCATCTGAAACTGGTTTGCACAAAAATTTGTGTTCACTGATACTCAACGTCACTTTTTGTGTATTGTTATCTTTCACTGAAACTTCAGTATTCTTGAAGTACCTATCTTCCTCCATTTATGATGCAGTAATATTTGCATAATACTGTTAAAATTGTAATATTTTAGCTGTCAAGCCTCGCAAAACTGAGGCCAAAATTCTCCTTCAATAAAACGCACACAATTAAGAAAAGAATTTAGTAATTCACTATGTTGCAATAAACAGTATCCCTTGGAAATATCTAGAGAAGCTGGTCGTTTTTTTTCTTCCATGATATTTGTACATTCAAGCCCTCACAAATACGACCTGATAGAGACCACAATGATAATACATTTTCGTAATCCAATGGCTAAATATTTTAGTCTGACTTTAAAAACCTTGATATCATAACTTCTGAAAAAATTTATTTGTAAATATATTATTATTACAGGTTGATGCTTATTACATTCCTACAAGAGAAAGTATTTACATAAAATTCTATTACGTTTAAGGCAACAGTTACCGGGAATTGTGTCGTACGAAATCCCGTTGCATTACAGTTGTGGAAGTGAATTAAATACAAATGAAATTATTAAACATATTTTATAATTTTAGTATTTGCACATTCTAAAATCAGGAAGAAATATCGAATTTATTTTTCTGGAAACCAAGAGATATGTTTATTGTTGAAATCACAGCTCACGTTTCTGTTACATGAATACATATGCCTCTCTCGCAAGTGTACCGTATTGTCGCTAATTGTAGTAGGCACTTGTGTCGCTTCAAATTGATATGGATGCAGTCACAACTCTCCCAAACATGACCAGAAGGAGCAATGGGAATTTGACATCAATAGAGAGAAGAAGGGCAGCCGCTGTATTCATTTAGTGTTTATATTACAAAATAGGTTGGATCAACATGCATTTAAATGCTTTACTAGAGGTCATAACGTCTTGTCTTGTCCAAAAACGGCTCTGTCACATTTATGTCTATCAGTTCAACTCTCGGCCCTCGTAGCGTCTTTACTATACCCCAATATATCTATATGTACATGTTTAATGACCCTGAATCTCTATTATGTATATTAAATCAGACAGTGTCATGATAATTATGATAACCTCAAAATGGTATCGTAGAAATGATATTAAATTACTTGGAAATTTTAAGAGCTGGAAACCAAAAAAAAAAAGCTTTTATCTTTTGGTACTTTTTATTTAACTGTGAAATTACTTACGGATAAAGTTTATAATCTTAGCATCTTGCTAGATGTTAGTTAGTTAGTTAGTTAATTTTTGGCTCAAAAGCAAATAGCAAGGCCATGTAGGGGGACATGGAGTTAAGTACAGGGTGGTGTTCATGTAAAGAGTTCAGGCCACTTGAGGTCAAGGGAGGCTTTGAACAAAGCGGTCGTCGGTATCTTCACCATCTCGTCTGGCAGCTTGTTCCACGGATCCGCAACCCGGACGGAGAAAGCTCCTCTCCTTCGATTGAGATGAAATCGTCGCAGGTAGAGCTTTTCGGAATGACCCCGCAGCCGACGCTCTGGAGCAGGAGTGAAGAACAGCTCTTTCGAGAGGTTACACTTTCCGCTTATGATGTTGTGGGCGAGAATGAGATCACCACGGCGGCGGCGTTTTTCTAGAGATTAAAGGTCGAGCGTCCTCAGCCTTTCTTCATAGGACAAATTTTTGAGACCATGAACCATGCGGGTAGCCAGCTTCTGGACTCTTTCGAGATGCTGTATGTCTTTGAGGAGATAAGGAGAAGAGGCTTGAATCCCGTACTCCAATATGGGTCTCACCAGCGTGACATA
>NC_043006.1:8738008-8755508 GCF_006345805.1 Octopus sinensis | reverse complement strand
ATGTATGGTATGACAATATCCATGTTTTGAGTTTATTTATCATATTCCTATCTACGTTTCTCATATTCATAGGAAGTTTTTTTTTCTTCTGGAGAATTCATCAAGTTAGTGAATCGTCTTTGAATATCAAGTAATTCATTATCTAGTTGGTTCATTTCCCTGGCATCTCCACCCACCACAGTATCAGAGTTTACTGTATAACGTTCCTGTTCCTCATTTCAGCACAGAGATTTACTCCAAGACTCCAAGAGCTTTCAACCAATGTTGATCCTTACTTCTGTGCCATCATTAAATTGCTTCAGAATAGTGAGAAACTTTATCGGACATCCAAGTCTCCTCAAGATCTCCCACAAGACAGAGTTAAAAGCCTCAGTAAGATCAATAAATACCTGATAATATCGTATTTGCTGTTCCACCCACTTTTCCTCTAACTGCCGTGCAGAGAGGATCGTGTCAACAGTTCTCCTATCATTTCTGAATCCATTCTGTGATTCAGGAAGCATCTCATTAGCCACATGTACCTGTAACCGGTCCAACATAATTCGTGATAAAACTTTGCCAATTGTGGCAAGCAAGCAAATACCACGAAAGTCATTGCATTCATCCTTTTGTCCCTTACCCTTGAACACTAATTATAGGATTGCATCCTTCAATTCCTTTGGCATAACTTCAGTTTTTCTTATCCTCTGTATTACTGCTATCAGCATTTCTAACAAGTAATACCCCACAAACCTAAACAGTTCTACATTTACATTATCAGCTTCCGGTGCTTTGCGGTGCTTTTAAAGGCAGCCCCAGCAATATCATTCTACCATTTACACTGCGTGGCAATTTCTCTAGCTTATCAAGCAAGGAGGATTTTAGAGCAAATGCAACACCAATTTTCTTTTTCTTCTTTCCCACTCCAATAAATGGTGTAGCCACTGGATTTCTCAGTAAAGTTACCTTGCCAAAGAAATCTAGTCTCTGATAATGTTACAATGTCTATTGCATACTTTTGCATCTTTTTACCAATATGAGCAGACCTCTCTGGATATTTTTTTAAAATTCTGAATCCAATAATGTTCTTACGTTCCTGCATCCAATATTCATGGAAAATTTTCTGTTGTTGCTTTACGCATAGTAGGAAAACGACCGAGCCCATGCTGCGATATTCTGAGACACCTGCCAGGCCAGACCTGTTCACCTCTCGATCCCAAGTCCTTTTTTTGCAATTTACATTTTCATAGTTTACGGATCTCAAAATTGTATTTAAGCCTTTTTCGGGTTACACTCACTCCTATTCATTGAGCTCGTGCAACTTCAGCAATTTTCTTAAGTGAGGAGAGAGCGTGCAATCACACAATCCCACTCTCTAAGTACCAAAAGCATAAACCATAAAATGAAAATATCCTCATCCATGGATGCTCTTTGAGACTGCAGGTTTAATTCCGGAGTATCCTTCTCCTAAACAGCTTGTCATCCAAGGCTAAAGAGCTACTATCCGCCAACCATATGGGTTTTACATGCGCTCACACCGACACACACACACAAATACACATTAACAGCCACAGAGTTAATAATAATGAATACACACGATCATATACACTGAACAAGATAAAAAATATAGATATATATATATATATATACATAATACAAATAAAAATATGAAATATTTAGCCGTTGAGTCTTCTGAGTTCTTCCGTCTTTTGACGGGACTTGTTTTTATGCCGCAGGGTATCCAGAAGTCACCCTTCTCACCAAGTAAGCTTGGTGGCTGCCGGGTTTGTCGCCGACGTCCCGACCATGCAGCAGGTTGTAATGGGTTCCATGTTACCAGTAGCATATACGAGCCAACTGACAAAATATATAGATATGTGTATATGTATGTGTATATGTTTGTGTCTATGTTTGTACATATGAATGCATTTATGTATCTATGTATGTACGTATGTATATATGTGTTTGTGTGTATGTATATACATATATAAATACATATGCATATAAACGTATTAAAATATCCATTGATTAAATATAAGAGAAAACCAAATTCGTTCGCTAACTTTAAAATCATAAAAAAACGCCCGAAGTTACTTGGTAATGTTATAAAAGCTGGGAAAAACATGATTAATAGAGCTGGGGGAATGCATATACATTAAACATTCAATAATCCTTCATGTCGGTACGTGTGATTCGGCTAAGGATCTACAAATTTATGTAAACTTGGTATGATGGTTTCCGACATTTTCCAATTATCTTAATTAAATTCAGTCAGCATTTCACCTTGCTGTTTTATATCGCTCGTAAGAAATTACATTTTTTTCTTACATTGCAACACAAGCGTTTTTTTTTTTATTTGTTCACTTTTTTTTCTTGTCTCTGTGGGAAACAATATATCCGTCATACTGGCTTTAATACATCTATTTTTGGATAACTTTTACTGATATTATAATGGTTCCACGTTTTATTTATTTTTTCGTACGTAGCAAATTCCATAATAGCAGCTCTAAAATTCTTTTTATGAGAGTGAGGCTGTATGGCGTGATTACACCTAGAAATATATGCACACATCATATATATATATATGTATATATATATATATATATATATATATATATATATATATATATACGCGAGAAAGAAGCAACAAGAATGGATAGGTTTTTATACGATCGTTTCATACAAGGACAGGTTTTATTAAAAGTTGCAAAGATTACAGCATATAAACGAGTCCCGTACTCATCAGCTAAAATACATGTAAGTTCTCTAGACATCCTAGTGTTTGAGGCTATACTCATGAAGTAATGTAGATAATTAAACAGATTTCTAAAGTTCATTAAAGTTCTTTAAAGATGATGCATAGTCTTATCACAGAATTTTAAAAAAGTTTTGGTAGCATCACAGAGAAGGTGACCTAATCCATATGAATTTCCATAGAATTTCCATATGAATTTCTATGGAAATTCATATGGATTAGGTCACCTTCTCTGTGATGCTACCAAAACTTTTTTAAAATTCTGTGATAAGACTATGCATCATCTTTAAAGAACTTTATGAACTTTAGAAATCTGTTTAATTATCTACATTACTTCATGAGTATAGCCTCAAACACTAGGATGTCTAGAGAACTTACATGTATTTTAGCTGATAGTACGGGACTCGTTTTATGCTGTAATCTTTGCAACTTTTAATAAAACCTGTCCTTGTATGAAACGATCGTACTAAAAACCTATCCATTCTTGTTGCTTCTTTCTCGCTTATAATCACCCCACATTACTGTATTGTTAAATCAGTATAGTTTTTTTTGGTGCATCTAAGTTAGGTACCATATTCAAGTAAATTTTTTAAATTAACTTGAATCTTTATTGCTCTTTGTATATATATATATATATATATATACGTACATTCATATATATATATATATATATATATATATATAATATATATATACATACATGCATACATATATATATGTTATATACATATATATATATATATACATATATATGTACATATATAGTTACACACACACATACACATATATACTTACATGTGGAATAAGAGCACTCCATCGTTTACGACAACGAGGGCCCCAGCTGATACGATCAACGGAACAACCTGTTCTTTAAATTTATATGCATGTGGTTGAGGGTTCCACGGACACATGTACACTTAACGCACTTCTCAAGGAAATTCATCATGACACATGGTGTGAAAAGGCTGGCAATTTCAAATACAGGTATTAATCGTTTTTGGCAGCTGAGAGAACTGGAGCAACGTGACATTAATGTGTCTGTGTCTTGCCCAAAGACAGAATGCGTTATTGTGAATTGAACTCACGACGAAATATCGTGAGTCGACAATACCAACCAATAAGGCCAGGTGCCTTCATGCGCCTACATACATGTATGCGTATATATATATATATATATATATATGTATATATATATATATATATATATATGCGTATATATATCCACACACACAGTGACATAGGTAGCTAGCTAGATAGATAGAGTTAGAAAGATAGAGAGAGATATATACATACACGCTTACATACATACATCGATAGTTTGATAATCATAGGTACAAATATGCACATAAATATGGTCACAATATGCGGTATATCTAAGTAATGCCTGGCATATTTTTGGGCCCCTTCTATAAGTACATATGTACATAAATACCGTACAAAACACACACATATAAATTAATATATGTAATTATATATATATATATATATATATATATATTATGTTTGTGTGTGTGTATATATACCATTTACTATATGTGTATGAATGATTATGCATATATTTACGTGTGTTTGCTTATGTATGTATATAAGTAGGAATTTAGTAATGTTCGTGTCAGTCATTTTCTTTTATCCAATTTCAGTATCACATATCTCCGACTGATATTCGACTGTCATGCAATATTCTCACTTAGAGATACTAGGCTCCTAGGCATCATTGCAATATTTATGAAATTATCATATTTTTCAATAATAAGCAATCCAAATAACTATGTTTTGTATAAATGTTAAAAGGTCATACCAGGCCTTCATTTAATTAAAAAGTGTCTGCAATATATAATACACAAAGCAATATATTTGTTCAAATTAAAATATTGTGGAAATGTCAGGGCTCTGCAAAATAAAGCTCCACATTATCTGTTTTGATGTTATATATATATATATCTTCAGGAGTTATATATATATATTTTTTTTGAGTGACGATTTCAAGAGGACGATTGGGATCACGTGGATGAGAAAGGCGCGATCCAGAGAGAAGTGGACAGCGTCCTGTGACCAGCGGTGTCAAACGGACGCTTTTCGGACTGGTCGGTCAAAGTCAAAGTCATATATATATATATATATATATATATATATATATATATTTATATATATATGTATATATATATATATATATTTATATATATATGTATATATATATATATATATATATATATATATTAAAATCAGCCTGATGAAGACTTTCCTAAATTACTCAGGTCCCGTCCTCCATTTATCTGTTGCGCCAAACTTATCACTTGAAACCGGTCATATCAGGCCGAAATATCCTACCGCTTTTATGTTCAATCCAACTAGCTCCAAACTCACTCAGACATTCCTTACAATACCATTTTTATAATAAAAACTGTCAGGTTTTCAAAATCGCACATGCATGACATACAGCATAATGAACTCAATACAAAATGAACAATTAAACATTTCATTATGTGAATACTAAAGGACTAACTCCAGATCTGTTCGCTAGTCGTAGTTCTAGTCCTAGTCCTTGTATTTATATTTCGAAAATTGTCAGCAGATACTAATTCGTTAAGTATAAAAAATTTTAAATGTCCAAGATATCATTCTCTTACAAAGCGTCCGGACATTGGTTACATGGCTTTCGTGAAACTTTCGTAGTGCATGTATCCAAAACACGTAAATTAAATACCAGTACAAAAGAAACAATTGCTGAACATTAAAACAAGCATATCGGAAATTATAGCCGAAACTTTTTAATGGCAGCTTATCGCTGTCTTCATTAAAATTAAGATAATAATTGTTTGCGGGGCATCACTTACCAAAAGGAAGAATGTTATCCCAGTCAACATTTCAACGATGGTTTAGAGTATATAGCTCAATGGATCGTAAAATTATGGACCCGATTACCGGACCGGGCAATGCGTTGTGTTCTTGAGCAAAGCTCTTCATTCCACTTTGCTCCTGTCCACACAACTCGAAAAAAAAGAGTAATTCTGAACAGGCGCAGGAGTGGCTGTGTGGTAAGTAGCTTGCTAACCAACCACATGGTTCCGGGTTCAATCCCACTGCATGGCATCTTGGGCAAGTGTCTTCTGCTATAGCCCCGGGCCGACCAATGCCTTGTGAGTGGATTTGGTAGACGGAAACTGAAAGAAGCCTGTCGTATATATGTATATATATATATATATATATATATATATATATATATATATATATATATATGTATGTGTGTGTGTTTGTGTGTCTGAGTTTGTTCCCCTAGCATTGCTTGACAACCGATGCTGGTGTGTTTACGTCCCCGTAACTTAGCGGTTCGACAAAAATAGACCGATAGAATAAGTACTGGGCTTACAAAAAGAATAAGTCACGGGGTCGAGTTGCTCGACTAAAGGCGGAGCTCCAGCATGGCCGCAGTCAAATAACTGAAACATGTAAAAGAGAGAGAGAGAGAGAGAGAGAGAGAGACCGCCTTCCCGTCCATCAAGGAATATATATACGAAAAGAACCGGGCCTACGACCACCACAAAATAGTGTAATTTGTTTGTGTTTTTTCCTTTAAATATAATCATTCTTATGTAAATATAATCATTCTTATGATAATTTTCGACAATAACGTACATTTTAGATTTTAACTAACTGTAGTAATAATTTCAAACATATGGAAAGCACACATCATGAATTTTACATGGAGGTTGCGAGGTATCAATGAAATATATATTATTCAAGCAAGAAGAAATTTTTATGTCAACTATATTACCTGTACTTACTTTCAAATCGTTTAAGTGGTCAAGCTGGATATGCCTCAAATAATGTCAAATATTCCGTGACGTTATAAGCCGGGTGCGCTTTTGATCGGGTGTCAGAAGAGATGGCATCCATGGAGACAAACTTTGGTATTGCAAAGTTCAATGTACAGAATATTTTCAACTTTCTCACGTTATGTGCGAATAACGTCGGATTTTTTTATTTATTGCCAATCGTCTGTCATTTATTACACTGCGTTGGACACGATCAATGTTTCATCCGAAGGTGGAAATTGCAGGACGCCTAGACATTGGGTCTTCTTCAAGACTCTCTCTTTCCTATCTAAATTCGGTTGCCCACATTTGCACTGTTGATAAAACTGGAGCATCATCCCCTTTTTTCGTAGGAATCATTTCTGAATGGATGTCCTGGTTGGCAAATCCGTTCACCTATAAGTAAAACCACGATGCCAAATTGTGTCGATTTTAAATAGAAGTCGCTACTAGCTACGTTTCAAGTCTTCCTTGAACATTCAGCTGGAAAAAAAAAACTATAACGTTATTACTAAGAATAGTTGAAATCAATGCTTCCAAGATTTCCCAGCTCTACCTTTAGTCCTTCATAGTCAACCAATGAATTTTTCCAGCCCGCACCCGTATATATACAGCGAAGAAACATATGTGATCAAACATGTCTGACTTCAACGTTATTACCTTTTTACTTGTTTTCCATTATATGAGGTTTAAATTTTCCCAACATTATTTTCTCCTTTCTACTCCGTTTTGTAACTCTTATCTAAAACAAACCCTCTTATATAATAATATAGCCCCTTCTTACAGCAACTGATGTTGATATTACATGACATTTTCTCTAAATACCGGTATTGAGATGGATATGTAACGTTACAGATAATTGTAAACTATTTCTATTTCCAGTCATACTCCATGCAGCTTTACTATCGACAAGTTTGGTATGATAAACGACTAGCATTCAACCTAGAAAACATTACAGAACTTCAGTTAAATAACAAATTTCTGCACAATATATGGAAGCCAGACACATACTTTTTGAATGGAAAGAAGTCTTATCAGCATGATATTACAGTTCCCAATATTTTTTTGAGAATGAGAAAAGATGGCCGTCTTTATGTTTCTCGTAGGTAAGTAAATATTATTTCATCATTTACGAAGGTAGTACAAATATAGACAACAGCGATAGCATGAAGTGATATACTATCTATAGGTAGTGTGTACCAAAATACACTCACTGACACGCATACATATTTATAACATGTATATATAGATACGCAGATACCTGGGTATATGTATATATATATATGTGTGTTTGTATGTGTGTGTGTATGTGTCCATGCATGTGTTTGAGTGTATACACATCGTAATTTAGAAACATTCAGAAATATGGAGATAATCTCACCAATGTTTTTCCATTTTTTAGACTGCAAGAATTATATTTTACAAGATGTAATGAAAGATATTATTATTAGTAGCATTTGCTTTCGATCACCTCCAGAAAAAAACGTTGCTTTTACTAATCTAGGATGTTTCTAACTAAAGCACTGAATTTGTAGATACTTAACATTTTGTTAGTAAGTTTAAATATTGGTGCTTACATGTTTGATAATTACTTTATCTTAAATTTTAGAACCGTCTGATATCTAGTCGTTGGGGATTTACCCGGGTCGCTGCTCACTTTTCTGTGTTATTTATTTTGATTTCTCATTATATTTTAGACGTTCAATCTAAGTGCATTAGCATCTGCAAAACTTGGTGAACATATCTGTGTATATATATATATCTAGTATAAAAGTAAGAGTTCAGATGCTTATGTATGTGAGTTTACTTTTGAATGGCTCTGAAACTGTGCGTCCTCGAGTAAAACGAATTTGATTTTCAGATCTTCGTCCCAAAGAGAATGCTGTCCATAAATAATAATCAAAAATGTAATTTGCTACGAGAAATAACTGAACTTTTAGATCGACAAATCTCCCATTCTCTCTCTCTCTCTCTCTTCTCTCTCTCTCTCTCTCTCTCTCGATCATCACCAGGCTGTCTCTGCTTTGCGCCCCCCCTCTTGCTATGTAATTAACCCATTTCTTATC
The DNA here is from genome assembly GCF_006345805.1 of Octopus sinensis. NCBI lineage: Eukaryota > Metazoa > Mollusca > Cephalopoda > Octopoda > Octopodidae > Octopus > Octopus sinensis. Next base: position 8,746,896 of record NC_043006.1, on the reverse strand, counting down.
ATTCTCTCTCTCCTCTCTCTTTCTCTATTTTCCCCTCTCTTGCTCTCTGTATATTTGTTATCTCTCACGAATTACTTTCATTTTCTATACAACTTCGTCTTGTAAAATTTACTTTCATTCTTATGATTCGCCCAAACTGCTAGTTTCCGAATCGTGTTTTCGAATTGGGTAGAAATGATTACAAAATCGGATTCAGCGTGAAGTACATAAATATGTAAATTTTGAAAACTTTCACTTAATTATAAAATTTCAAAATCTATGATAGCAACAAAAAAAATATCTCTCTCTCTCTCTCTCTCTCTCTTTCTCTCCCTCTTTATCTTTTCTCTCTTTCTATTTGTCAATCTCCCTTTATTTTTCGCTTTTCTCATTGTAGACTTACACATCTTTATAAATAGTTACCACTCTTTCTCTCACTCTCTGTGAAAGAAATAATATCGCCGTGCCCTTTTATCTGACAATAAGTTTTATTGTCGAATCTAAAGGTATTTTCTTCTAGTACCAAGCGTGTGAAGTCAGTCTTGAAGAGTTCATTTACCCCTTTTCTATGTTACTCTTCCCAGTGTTCGATTGCTTCTAAGTCTATAGTGTGAACTATATTAGTTTAGAGATTGGTGACATCAAAACTCGTTAGTACCTTCTGCGACAGTAGGAAGGATGGGTTGGATGAAATTTAAGCCATCCCGTACATAACGGGGTATTAAAGGGCACACAGATTTTAGGAGTATATCTAAGAAATGACTTAGTTGCTGCGTTGGTGCTTGAGGTCCAGCAACTATTGGTCTTAGTTTTAGATCAGCAGGTCTTAGAATGTTTATTTATTGGTACGCTGTTTATTTAGGACACATTGTGTTTTGGTTATTTTGTGGATTTTGAGTAATCCGTAGAAATTGCTCTGTTTCAGTGCAGAGTTGCATATCTAATGTTACTCCTTGTCTGTGAAGGAATCTTGGAATTCATTGATTAGCCTTCCGACGTTATTCTTTATTATTTTTCTGAGTGTCTTGGTTCTTCCTTGTAGTAGGTATGGTCTGTTAACATTTACAGTATTTTATCTTTATAATAGACCTAGTCCATGATTACTATCGTTCCTATCTTAGCTTTTTTAAGACGATTCAGATGCCATTCTTCAGTGTTTCTAAGGCTTGCTTTTCTCTTCACGAATGATTTGTTTGCATCTGTGCGTACTGAGAGGAAATTTTAAAATCGTGTCTGTACACACGTCTACATATTTGTCCTTTCCCTTCTAGTGGGTGAAGTGCGATTTATTTCTGACTATTTATTCATCATTTAAATCTTTGCTGCTGAAGAATTCTATTAGTCGGAGGTGGCGGTTGATGTGGTCAATATCAGATTTTAGATGAATGAGAAGAGGGGTGAGTGTCGGAGTAAACTCGAAGCCTTTTAATAGGAGATTCATCTCATTCTCGTTCAGATTTCTATTTGACAAATTTATAATCTTCGGGTCTATATGTTCTGTGTTACCGTGTCCCCATTTTCTGATCTCGGCGTTCTGGTCTCCATGTAGGCGGGTGGATGGTACTTGTATTTTATATGAATCCCGTTGGTTATAAGTTATGTTTTCTTCCCATCTTCCATGCTTTTTTCGCCATTCACGATATATGGGTTTTTTGGTTGTAAAACCAGGGTTGCTTGTATTATCTTGATGATTATTATTCATATTATAGTACCTGTGCTGTCCGTATTATATTTGTCTTTCTTCCCATGTATCCACCTAGGGTACATGTTATTACAGATTAGCGGTTGTCAGTATGTTATTTTTCTTTGATATCTTTTTTCTTTTGTATTTAACTCTCTATCGTGTTTGAAATTACAGGTAGTTGGTTGTCTTCTATATTTCATGTGTTGACTATTTGCAGTGTTATATATCGTAGAATATGGGCTTCTAGCCTGTACTTGGGATTAGATGGAGGTCATTTCCGCGTATGTTTTGGGTAATTAGAGGTTCGATATCTTAGTCCGGTTTATCTGGGGTCGGTGTCTATGTTTGTTTTCGATTTCCTTGTATTTTTTGTTGTTGTGGTTTCGTTTTCATAATGTATTTTTTTCCATAGTTGTTTTCATAATTACTGAACCACTCTTGTTCTTTTCCCCACATTCTTAGGAATTTTTCTTCTTCCCGTTTTGATTCTTCTTTCCATAGTATTTGCAGGTTTTCATAACATTGATTGTCACTCTTCTCAGCGATTTCAGCAATCATAACTGCGGCAATTTTTTTTACTTTCTGTTTGTGTCGTATTTTTCGTGATCGCAGAAAAGCGATTTCTGCTCCTAGTCGGCATAAAGCTAAATTCGCGCGTATCATTGTCTCTTCCAGTGATTCACTTGGGTAGGATTGGGATTTCATTGCTTAGGTGTTGGCTATATTGTTGCATCGAATGCTTTTCCAATATGCATGTTTCCGTGGAATAAGAAGTTTCTCCCAGAGTTATGGTTTCAAGTGATTCTGTTGTTGTATATCAATTATTGCTATTTTCTTGTTGTTCGTCTCTTTTGATAGAGCACATTGTGTATTGTTATCATTCATAGTTTTATCTGCATTGGTGAAGATTGTCTCAAGTCTTGAGACAAGTAAATTCAACTTAGATATTTCTGAGAGAAGTTCTCGTCTGCCAGTTTGATTGTGATCCATTTATTCTGACGTCGTGTGCAACTAAGGAGATATGAATAGAGTGTTAGGTGTGGTGTACAGAAATTGAATATTGAGAAAAAAAGTCGTCAAAATTTGGGGAAAAAAATCTTTTATTTCTTCATTACTATTAGCGCTTTCGTTCGTTTCTCGAACTTGTCAAATTTAATAATGTGCATGTACAAACAGCTTGTTCATTTATACAAAACAGATGTTTTGGGGGTGTTTTGTTTAGAAGAAGGGAATATTGTTTTTCTTTGGGGGGGTGAGGTTCTATGACAAAGGAGATAGATAGAATTTATATATATATATATATATATATATATATATATAGAGAGAGAGAGAGAGAGATTTTTCAGTAATTTATCTGTGACCAAGCTGAAGGATTTTAGTAGACCATATTTTTTAAATATCAAAACTTTTTTTTAAAGCCAAGTACTTATTCTCTCAGGCACTTTTGCCGAACCGACAAAGAAAATGTGTATATATATACACACATATATAAATATGAGTGTGTATGGGAGTTCGTCTGTGAATATGTATTTTTTTGTTTGTCGTATGTATATCCTTCTTTATTTAGCTTACATACACATCTCTAATACAAGTGAAATATAACTGGAATAACGTCGTCTTTGAAGAGCATTCATTTTTGATATAACACTCAGGAAAAGTGAACCTCACAAATTAACATTATTGATGCTTCGCGATATAATATATTCATTACAATACGGGCATATTTCAACGGTGCTTCTGTGCGATCAGAGGACTTGAATCGACAAATAAATACACACACATACACAAACACATATGTTATTTATATATACTCTTTTACTCTTTTACTTGTTTCAGTCATTTCACTGCGGCCATGCTGGAGCACCGCCTTTAATCGAGCAACTCGACCCCAGGACTTATTCTTTTGTAAGCCCAGTACTTATTCTATCGGTCTCTTTTGCCGAACCGCTAAGTAACGGGGACATAAACACACCAGCATCGGTTGTCAAGCAATGCTAGGGGGACAAACACAGACACACGAACACACACACACACATATATATATATATAAATATATACGATGGGCTTCTTTCAGTTTCCTTTCAGTTTATATATATATATATAGATATATAAAACAAAGGATGTGTGTGTATGTAGTAGGTGTGTATTTCTATAGTTTTCAACCGATTTTCATCACAGTTAACAACACATTACTTATGTGCAAAGGATCATCACTCGATATAACATTTTGCCCAGAGCTCTAGCATAAAGCGAAAAACCGGGAAAGACGGTGTTTCACACGGGTTTTTCTCTAAAGATATCTGCAGTTTTCAACCACTTCCCTCCCATTTCTCTCTCTGTGTTAATTTCTCTCTTCTATCTCTTCTTCTCATTCTCTCATTCTATTACACATATTCTTTCACACTATCCGTAATAGTCCGTTCACTTTCTATCTCTCCCTCCCTCCCTCCCTCTCTCTCTCTCTCTCTCTCTCTCTCTCTTTGTGAAGCTCACTCACACACTAACTTCTGCCTACAAATCCCTGTGCTTCACTTAGTCTTGCGTAAAAATCTCTGTTGTTACGGATTTTGTACGCTCTCCCTGAAAATTAAGTTAGCTACTTTTGAATTTTGTTCACCGAGTGTGTTTAAATTCGGTTTTGCCACATCTGCGTAACAACTGACTTCAGCATATTTCAATTTTGTCGTGCGTAAATATTTTTGTATTTACGGTATTTGTACGTTCTCCGTACAACATTACTTATTTTATATTTCTTGCACTCCGTCTATTTAGATACACTATTTACAACTCCCCTTCTATCGAAATACGTTGTGCTTGCGGTTGTGCATGCTTACGTAAGACCGCTACGGGCGACATAAAGCCGATAAGCCCTCATCACTAATCAATGAGATTTTATCCACGCCATTGAGCGGTTGTGCGTTAGAAAAATCTATCCTAAAGCGGCTCAGGTTTTTCTATTCAATGTATTGTCTTCTACTGCTCTATACGAGGTTTGTAAGTTCTGTCTACAAGTTTACTTCCTTGTATTTAAATTAGTCATGCGTAAAGATCTTTGTTGTTACGATTCTTGTATGTTATCCCAGAAAAATAATTTAGTTATCTATCATTTTTGTTCACCCATGTGAGTAAATTCAGTTTTGCCACACATGCAGAAAAATGGACTTCAGTGTATTTCAAACTTTTGTCGTGTGTGCACATCTTTTTTTCTTTACGGTATCTGTGCGTTCTCACAACAAAGGATGTCTGTGTGTCTTTGTGTGTAGTACGTTTACATTTCTACAAATTTCCTCTCCGTATGTTTTGCGATGTCGATCAACAAATTGCGGGCCAAATGCCCTCTATGGCAGGACTTCACTTGGAGGAGTCGTGTTTCTCAATCGGGCAATTGTAGGTAGCCTGCTCCAGTGGATTTCTATCTCATTCTGAAAAACATTTTATATATACACATGCCTACGTTGGACTCCGCATTCGCGCATAATCACCGAAACTGGATCTTAACTATAGTCTGTCCATAGCTCTTACTCAGAATTACCTGACACCTTTGGGTCTTATTGACATATTACCTCTCATAACCTCTTTCTCTCTCTTTCACGCTTTGTCTTTCTCTCTCCCTCTTTCTCTCTCTGTATATATATATATATATCAATGTATGCATTTTCAGTGTGTACAAATAACACTGAAACATTAAATATATAGTTACCAGAGTTATTTATAAAGGTAGAAATTCCAGGGTTAAGTGAAATGTTTTTTGTATAACATAGATAAATTAAGAAATGGAGTCAAACGCAGGTTTTAGTTAAACCATTTATACTTGCAACACATTTTTCGAACGAAGCATTGAGATTATTCCGAAGGGAATAAAAATGATGTAAAGCAATGCAATCATCTCATCAGGGTAAAAAAAGGGAAACAAAGCACATTAAGAAGTCGTTTTAATTACCGCGTTTATGATAAAGGGGAAGTTGGCAAGTTAATTTTAGAAAACCGTTAATAAATTTAACGTTATAGGTAATTAAGAAAAGGAGTTGAAAGTGAGAAATTAACAGAAAATTTATGGTGGAAAAACATAGTGTGATAGATGAATGAGAATAAAGCTTAAAACGTGGAAATAGATATATGTAGTGGAAATGAAATGTAACAAGACATTTAAAGGTTGCATTTTATAGATTGAAAGAACTTACTTATAGGAACTAAAGGTATCTTTTGGCTAATGTTTACAACGATAACCGAGTTCTTTAAACATGTTTACAAGAATTTTTTCCAAAAAGAATGAGAAACGTTATCTTCGTTACAGAGCGGACAAGAAGATTTACCTTTGTCATATGGGAATGACCTAGATAGGATTTTCCATTCCAAATCGAATTGTTTATTATGTTCCTTTAGAGAAAAATCAATTTACTAAGGTTAGTAATGTTGAATTTCTTGATGTATAAATGTAGAGTAATGGTTAGATATTATTTTCGACAACTAAGATGATGAGCTACCAATGTTAAAGAAAAAAGACATCAAGAACTGTGATATTTTTCATTGATAAGCAGAGTTACTAGTCGTAGTATTACTGCAAAGGACACGAATACGATTCGAAATTATATCTGAAGTTTTATTATTGATATTATTATTGTCCAAAGAATAGTTAGTGTTAATAATATCACTGTTATTATTTTCATTAAGTTCGTTTGTATTTAACAACTTATTGTTATGTGAAGAGATGATTTGTGAAAGGTCATTGGTGTTTGAAAACCCTAACCTAGTTTGGTATGAATTGATAATGGCATGGCATCTGGAGCTGGCAGAAACGTTAGCACGCCGGGCGGAATGCTTAGCGGTAATTCGTCTGCCGTTACGTTCTGAGTTCAAATTCCGCCGAGGTCGACTTTGCCTTTCATCATTTCGGGGTCGATAAATTAAGTACCAGTTACGCACTGGTGTCGATGTAATCGACTTAATACCTATTTCTGTCCTTGTTTGTCTCCTCTGTGTTTAGTCCCTTGTGGTTAATAAAGAAATAGGTATCTGGAATCTTTTGGAAAATTTTTATATATCACGAAACTGGAGAGTGAGGTTAGATTTGATCAGAATACCATATGGAATGATCAGACGCATAGTTTTACTAGGACACACTTTCTTATTAGGTTAATTATCTTTAAAAGTCCTAGACTTATTTTTATTATAATGGGTTATAAATATGAATGGTTAGGAGTACGGTTACCTCCCTTTCGTATAAAGGGTTATTAAGTACGGTTATCTCCCTTACGCTGCAAAATTATATTTTTAGATTTAACTAACATCTATATTGTTATAACCGTTATGACGTGTTTTCATGTCCCGATTAATAGAGTAAGAATTAATGTCAATAGGGTTAATATACGTAATTCTTTTTTGTTTATAGTCTGCTTTAAGTAGGGCAGAGTTATAAAATCTGGCTTTATGGTTGAAGATATCAATATTAGCAGATAATCTAGATAATCTAGAAAGTTTAAATGAAATATGTCTAACTAGATTCCTTGTAATAGGCTATGGCCGATTGCTGAAAAAGCGAATATATTTTAAATGTGCTGGGGGTTTATCGCATGGAAAATATGAATCATTACATAAGTTACGGGTAATACTTGGCTTTACTTATATCATCATCGACAATAATGTTTCAGCCCATTTTGGGAAACATTTAACCGATCTATTTTCAACCCTTATTAATTTCTGGTATGTGTTTGCCAATAGTTACAACGATAAACACATTCTTTGAACGTGTTTACAAGAATATTCTCCGAGAATAGGATGAGAAATTGATCTTCGTTAGAGAGCGGACATAAAGATTTACATTTGTCATAAGGGAAGGATCAAGATACAATTTTCCATTCCAAATAGGATTGATTATTATGTTCCTTTAGAGAGCGAAATTAATTTACTGATGCCAGTATTGTTGCATTTATTGATATATCTAAATGTAGATTAATGGTTAGATATTCTTTTCGACATCTGAGATGATGAGCTACCAATGTAAAAAAAACAAGACATGAAGAATGAAGAACGGAAATACATTTTCATTCATAAACACACTTTCTAGACTTAGAATCCTTTCCCTGACAAGATGATTGCGTTGTTTTACATCATTTTTATTCCATCCGGAATAACCTCAATGCTTTCTTCGAAACATATGTTAGAAGTACGAATTGTTTCAATAATATTTGTGTTTGACTCAATTTCAAAATGTATATGTATATATATATATATGTGTGTGTGTGTGTGTGTGTGTATGTGTGTGTGTGTGTGTGTGTATGTGTGTGTATGTGTGTGCGTGTGTGTGTGTATACATATATATAAACATATATATACATATATATAAAAACACATATATATATATATGCATATATAGAGAGAGATATATACATACATATATAGATAGATAGATGTATGTATGGATGTATATGTATATATATATACGTATATATATACATATATATATAGATATATATATATACGTATATGTGTGTATATATATATATATATGTGTGTGTGTGGTGTGTGTGTACATATGTGTATATGTACATAATCACATATATACGCTTAAAATTGCGCCGGAGCTCTAACAGTTTTCTATTTTCCTTATCTACGTTATTCGTTTACTGATTTCACTAGCTTAACTGGTGATATGACGCTCATTGTTTAAATACGTCAAAAGTAGAATTGTTGTGAACAACTTAACTATCGCACCCAAGACTTATGATAAGATACAGCGCTTTCTGATGCACATATGAAAGTTTAAATACTTTATATATTTAAGTGTGTATATGTGTTTGTGTGTGTGCTTTTATTATATGCAGATAAATAGATATAATATGCAGTTGAAGAACGAGATAATATTTATTCAAAAGGCTGTACTTTATGAATGTTTCGTTAGTAGATATTCAGTATTTTCTGAGATGAGAGGAAATTAAAAATTCCAAATAATCGATGATTTGAAATTTTTCTCCTCACACAAAGTCAATATCTCCAGCTGAAATAAATAAATAAAATTTTAAATGAAAATGTCGTCTTCATGTTAAATAGTCTGATGTATTGTAATATTTGGCTACTGCAACCAATGAATTTATGCACGGAATTTCGTGTAATGAATATAGGGTACATACGTAGCTGCATTTAATGCATTGCAATGCCTATTATTGAATTATCTATCTATCTATATCTTCCTCTCTATCTATCAGTCCATCTATCAATCAATCTCTTT
>NC_043006.1:8658008-8733008 GCF_006345805.1 Octopus sinensis | reverse complement strand
AGGTATATCATTGGCCTAAAAATTACAAACCGCTTGCAACAAAGGAATATTTCAAATCATCTATGTATATGTGTGCGAATGTGTCTCCGTGCATGTTTGTGTATGTGTGTGTGCAATTAAATACATAGCACATAGGTAGATGTATTTGTACATACACACACACACACACCACACACACACACACACACACACACATACACACATATATATATAATAAATTTAGGTTCAGTAGGATATAAAATGCCACTTGCTAAAATCAGCGCCATGGCTCCAAAACAACCAGAAACTCACAATAAAGATGCAGACATATTATATAAATGTATATGTGTGTGGATGTATGTATGTATTTATGTATGTATAAATGTGTGTATGTACAAAATGTTGGAATTGAAAATAAATAGATGAATATTACAATACAGGAATTACTGTGACCGAACTCAGTTGGTCATTAGTAAACCTAATATATTTTTCAGCGTTGCTAAAACAAAATAGCATCATGCATATATAGATAGATTACTAGGTGGATAGATAACTAGAGGAATAGATAGATAGATGCCTTTTATCATTTATTTGTTTCAGTCATTAGACGGTAGCCATGCTGGGGAACCGCCGTAGTTGATTGAATCGACCCCAGTGTTTATTATTTTAAAGCCAGGTTCTTATACTATCACTCTCTTACTGAGCAGCATTTAGTTACATGGATGTCAACACTCCAACACCGGTTGTCAAGCGGAGGTCAGGAACTAAGACAGACACAAAGACACATATATATATAGAGATGTATACATCTTTCAGTTTCCTTCAACCACATATATTTATCGAATGTAAATATCCGTCGAATGTAAATAACGTAAATAATATAAATAATGCACATATATTTGTGTGCGTATGTGTGTACCAATCCGATTACTCATGGAAATTTGTCAAAATGGTGTGTGCAAATTTTTAGATACGTATACTTGATTTTAATAATTTACGATAGATATATTCTATCATATACCTTACCATCATTACAAAAACTGATAACCTGCTAGCAATGTATTCTTCGAACCAGCTGCTAATATGCGATTAGCTATCAACATTGGGTTATAGAAGCTTTCACGTACCCAAATGTAGCCGGAAGTGTCCTCTGTAGCACGATCCTGTTTTAGTCTAAGCTTCCTCAGCTAGGAGCCACTGGATGCGACCCTCAGCAATCTCTCTATCGACCGGCGCAGCAAAATTTGTGTCTCACTTGCTCACGGAAGATCAAAAGCCGTCACGACTGAATGCGTGTCATGACCAATTGGAAGTTGATCTGGACCCTTTTCCGAAGATCATCACCGGTGAAGAAAGATGGTGCTACGGAATTTCAAGTTGTGGAAGAGATGAAGAAAAAAAAAAACAACGGAGACTTTAAAACGCATCACTTCGTAAGAGCTCCAGCACTGCTTCGAATAGTTGGAAATGATTGTGAGCCAATGCATTGCTTCAAATAGAGAATGCTTCGAAGCCAAAAAAAGTGTAAACATGTAAAACTAAGTGAATAAAATAACATTGGAAAATTCCGGTTTCTTTTGGGTACCACCTCGTATTTATCCGAATGGAATATAAAATATTGTATGTATCATCTCTTTTTTTTTAAATCCCAACATACACTGGATAAACTGTATTATCCGTGATGTATGCCTCTGTGATTTACAATGACAGCCTCTCATCTCATTGTGGTTGATTCACTTATTATGAATGAACTTTTTTTATTATATTTGAACTGCTGTTCGCTTTTCATGAAGCAATAAACTCGTATTTAAAGGGATGCATTTACATTCAAGTGTTTGTTTTTACCACGAAATTTTTTGTTACTGCTTTGCCTTTGTTTACTTCTTTCTTACTTTCAAATTTCTGTATGGCAGTTATTGTTGATTACTGTCCACATTAACTTTGTGTGGTTCTTATCAACACTACCCTAATATGACATATATGACTGTATTAGTATTTAACCGAATTATACCTATCTGGAAGCACCATGTTCAAAATACACTTCAAATATTTACGTTCTGCTACATCACCAGTTTTATTATATTAACTGTTGTATTGTCGTCACAAAAAAAAAACTAGACGTTGATTGTCTATATCAATAAGAGGTATCAGAGTGACAGCCCTGTGTTTCGTGTGTTGTTGCATGTAATTTTGTCAAATGTATTTTAAGACTGTTTTGCTTTTCCCACATATATATATATATATATATATATATATATATATATATATATATTATATATATATATATACATGTTTGCGTGTGCACAATTCTCGTATCTCCGAATATTATCAAACAATAACAAAGCAGTAAGATGTACAGCTATTACATTTTTACGTATTTCTTTCAACGAAAAGTGTATCTCTCTTTGCGGGTTGTCTCAGTATCATGTAATTCTGTTTATATAGACAACCAGAGCATCGTGTTTACCAGATTATAACAATTAGATATGACGTTATTGAATTCATAACACAACTTACATTACATGTTATTGAATACATTATACTTAATCAGTCCCATTTGATCTAAAACTACAAATTGTCAGAATGTGTCTATCTCTGCCTATCTTCTTTTCCTTAGTTACTTCTCAGATATTGCTGAGAAGAATGCATGCAATTCCAGGCAATGGACCACTGGTTTAATGCGATTACCACCAAAATTTTGAATAAAACTTTTCTTTGAAAAACTTATTCAATAAATCACCAGTTAGTTAACAAAGCTGAAAGCTGTGGCATTAATATTCTTGAAGGTATAAACTGTAAATTCAATGAGTATTTCCTCACGTTAGTAAATCTTTTTATGCCGAACAGTATGTTTCCGTATGTAATGATATATATATAATTTATTATATCATGTTTATCATGTAGGCAGTCATCGTAATTGTTATAATGTCTTGTTGTTGAGAGAGGCTCTCTTTCTTTCCTGATGAGAAGATTGCATCTTACACCGTTTATTCCTATGGAATAAAACCATATAGTCGAAAGTAAAGGAATTTTATTAACATATACGTTCATCTCCATTTATTTATTTATTCATGTATAACACGCAAATTAATGCACATTAACCCGGAGATTCTACCTTTGGATAGGTCGCTTCAACTGTGTTTCTGACGTGAATTTGCTACCCTGGTAACGGTCCATTCAATTTTCCATGTTATCGGTAAACATAGGATAATTCATTCACCAATATATATATATATATATATATATATATATATATAATATATATATATATAATGAGAGGCCTAATAACAACAAATATAGAAAAATATCTTTCTCTGTCAAATTCATCGATACATATTTTGTTACATTAAGAAATAATTAGTTTTGCACTATAACTAATTTACACCCCACAAGAAGGACCCATTAATGTTGAGCTAATTATTTTATAGGAGCCACTTAATGTTTGGTGGAAGAATACTGAGAAGCCCCATTCTATGTGTATGTTATTAAAATCACCAAAGAAAAATAAATTAGTACAGTGTGTTGTAATTAGCATTTATGTATCGTTCTTAATGTGAAGCAGAAAATGTTACCTTAAAATTATAAACTAATTGAACACTGTTGAATACTGTAAAGAATGAGCGTTACAATTTCGATTATACAGCATGCGTATCGCAACCAGTAGTTTCATTTAATACGGAGTTATACGAGACATTTTTATTTTGTTATGGGGATAAACGGTTTTCGCTGTTTTTTGGCAACTCGCAGCAACAGAAAACAAAAATGTCTCTTCAGATTTTATTGCTCAAACGAAATGCAAGTATACTTAGAATTATAAATATATAAAGTAACTCCAATGTTTTTATCTCGAATGCTAAATAAAGGAGCCGTTGCAATGTTCGGTGAAATTCAATATAAGTGACATCAACTATGGTTGAGCAAGGATCTTTCAAATACTTTAAAAACTCTATCTAAATAACAATATAAATAATAGATTTGACCAAAGGTATAAAAGTTGTGTATATAATCCTATTCCTGGGTTTGGTTTATAAATATTTCCATCCTGAAAACGGTGTATAATGAAAGATTCGTTTACTATGCTGTTTGAGGTGAGTCGTAGAATGTCCGTATTCGTACTGAATGAATATCACTGATTCCTTTGATCCTATACATTGCGGATATTGTTGATTCAGAAGTGAAGAAAGTAAATGTTTAGTGCAATAACTAATTTACATCATGGTTAGTCACAGCGTCGCTTTTATCATAGATTAATATATTGGGAAACCGATTTTTGATACTTAAGCGATATATTAATTTCCATTATATCCTCGTAGGAGCACCAACATGTACAGGGACACGAATCATGTGATAAAGAAGATTTTAAATTCACTTATAAAAGGTACCATTCATGGATCTGTGATTAATGATAAAAAAAGACCATTAATATTGCAATTCTCAAATTATCTCACAATTCCACACATATAAACACACCAAAGTGATATATTCTGCAACTGTGGGACAAGCCTGTTTTAGTACAGGCTTCCGCCTCTAGAAATATTGTAATCCTGATATTATCTCATAACTCCATATTCGGTTTCAGTTCCGTAAGAATTTACATATGAAGGGAAAAACTATACTAATCATCCGAATTATTAAAGTTAAACTCTTTCTAGTTACCAAACTTTATCCATCTTAATTATTCCGATTATAGATCTATTTCTTTGAGACGTATCATCAATGTATACTAGGACCTATAGCATGTTTAGAAACCGCAGTCAAATGACTGAAACAAGTAAAAGAGTAAACGAGTAATGGTATGTTTTAAAATATTGTTTTTCGTTTCCCATAGATGAATGGTCCGTGCCTGTCTTTTGCAGAAGTTTTTTGTCTGAGAACTTAAACGCACTTAGACTATTCCCCAAGAACAATTCCAAGTTGTCTAGGAATGTGGATAAATGTGAACTATAGAGAGATGATCTACGAAGCAAATAGGGTATTAATAGGGTGAATTCGGCAAAGGAAGACAGTTGGAGGTCTAGGTTCAATGAAGTTACTAGATAATGCGGGGTGCTAAAAAGCCACATTTCCAATCTAGACTTTGCAATTATGCGGCAAATCGCATCATGCCTGTCAGGAATGATGCATTTTAGAGTACAATGAAATAAATATCTATAGATATAGATATAGGCGCAGGAGTGGCTGTGAGGTAAATAGCTTGCTTACCAACCACATGGTTCCGGGTTCACTCCCACTGCGTGGAACCTTGGGCAAGTGTGCTGGTGTGCTTACGTCCTCGTAAATTAGCAGTTCGGCAAAAAGAGTCCAATAGAATAAGTACTAGGTTTACAAAGAATAAGTCCTGTGGTCGATTTGCCCTACTAAAGGCGGTGCTCCAGCATGGCCGCATTCAAATGACTGAAACAAGTAAAAGAGAGAAAAACAAAAAGAGAGATAGCAAACGCCGCCTCAGATCTGAGAATATCTTAGATTTGTATATTTTACGTTATATTTACAAAGGATTAGTAGTTGCACGCGAACTTTAATATTTTCCTCTTTGGGACATTATTTGCTGTCATGTGGAACGATATTCTGTATTAATGGAGCTTAGACACCTCGGTATCAGTTTCAGTATTTGTAGTTTATGTCTTGAAGAGGGTCATATTGTTTTATTGATATCTACTGTGTCAGTTAATTAGCAATATTAAAGGAGACAAAACTGTTTTCAAACCATCGGGAGATAGTTTGTTTTCTTTTGTTCTTGGATTTAACAGTGACTCTGTGCAGTGTGCCTTGATTAAATGTTCTGCATTCCTGATGAATACATTTTATTAATAAGCATATAAAAAAAATTAGAATTTCTGAAAGCAACTGAAGACTGGAACTAAAGTGTATTTTCCTAGCAGATAATATAATCGCTAGAGAGATTTAATGAACACTAAAACCATTCCGTAATTCATGAAGCGCAAAGCATTGAAAGCGACGGCTTATTTGAAACAGGTCTGTAATCTTACGATAATTTATAAATTGATGTTTACCTTATAATACGATGATAAAAAAAAAACAAATTTCTTTCAAGGATGTTTTAAATTTCTTTTTGCGTGTGTTTCTTTCTAATAGATTGTGTATTTCACATTATTTAAATTTCCTTGGAAAATAAAATAGGTATTATGTTCACATAGATCATATTATCTGACAATATAGATCTATTTATGAAATTTCTTTCAAATAAACAAATAAGTTTTGCATTCAATAATAATTCATGAACTTGTCTGTCTTTCTCTTCAATACAACGACACACCATATTCTCGACGACTATACATCAAAGAAACATCGAGATAATCTGAATGCAATGTTATTCTTTATTCTTCGTGAAGTAATTGATGTTTTCACCCACCCACACACTCACGTATACACCCTCGTATGCACAGACTTACATACGCTTATAAGCACACACGCATATACATACATACATA
The DNA here is from genome assembly GCF_006345805.1 of Octopus sinensis. Lineage (NCBI taxonomy): Eukaryota > Metazoa > Mollusca > Cephalopoda > Octopoda > Octopodidae > Octopus > Octopus sinensis. The sequence continues at coordinate 8,726,577 of NC_043006.1, read as the reverse complement.
TGCACATATGTATGTGCATAACTGAAGTATATGTACACAATCATAAGTGTATGTGTGCGTTTAACGAATTACGGCAGCGAAGACTTGAAATGCGTTTATATATGTGGGTGTCTGTATATCTATGTAAATGGGGATGAAGAAATGTACGTGCAAGTGCCTATGTGTACCTGTGACTGTTACTGTTGCAGTGGATCGTTAACGATAGACAGTTTATGTTGTTCTTCATTTGATGTAAATTAATTCGAAATTGAATTCCTTATCAGTTTCAGACAATTGAGGTATTTGTAAAAAAAAAACGAAAAAAAAACGTTGTTTATTGCATTTATATTTCTAACTCACTTAATTCATGATACTTCAGTTATACAGAGATTTGAGAGTTTAAGCAATATTGAAATATGATATAATACCTATAAACACCAACAATATGAACACGATGTCTGTTGATATTAAACTTGAAATTACGATTGTTTTAATAAACTGTCGCTTGCATGTAAATAAGCCTCTCACCGTTTCCCCAATCGACATTGATTACACTTAATTGTTTTTCTAGACATAAATAAATGTATATATATTGGAGTTGGCGAAGTAGTAGAAATTATCCGACAACAATTTCTGACACATTCCAGAGGTAAGGCGCCGAATCCTAATGCTATAGATATGGCCTTCTAGTTGCAACCCCCTCTGGTCACTCTGGCATTAAACAGATTCACATAACCGTACGAATTGCGCCTACCATCCTGTGGGGCGGAATGACGTCATACTCTGGGTAAACACACTCACCGGTCGCCATTTTCACATCTTTGTGTTATCACACTACCATGAATATTTAGATCTAACTTTGCTTATTTTATCAATCTCTATGTAGATAATGGTCGTGTTTTCTCTTTTGTTTTGTTATCAATATTTATATTCTAGTGTACACACACAACACGGCACATTATTTTACAAGCTTTAGTCACTGACAAAATTGCTAATACATTTTCATACAGAAAACCATACAGATACGCGCGTGTGTTAGCAAAATAAAAAATGTTTCAATACATTTGACTGGGTAAATATTTAACACGTAAATTCATACATTCAGTGTTAAGCGTTCTGTTATACAGACACTTTTGACCATACCTGTATATTTTCCTGGCTTATTAAGATGATCAAAATGTTCTCGAAATATATTTGGCAATACGTTGTTACAGTTTAAATCAGTTGCTTAGGTGACGTCCATTGTAAAGGAAACTTGTTAACCAAAGAGTTATTACAGCACAGTGTACATTTGTTTACCTTAATACACAATAAGATGCAGCGTATGATTTAGTTATATAAATGGACCAAATTATCTCACAGCAAAGCTTGCAAGTGACATGTACATTGATCCTTCTCTCAGACATAGCAAATTTGAAAGAAATGGCCAAACGTTTACAAACCTTCTAAGATACTGCCAACTCTCCCTGACAGTCACTGAATTCCCTATTGTTCACCTATGCAGAATAACGATTTCAATAAAGAAGTGATTAAGACGTAATAAATCTTGGACATAGCTTTCATTTGCACTCAGCACACTTTAACATTACAACACAATTCCTCAGCATTTTTAACTGGATACATCATATCCAATTGCGTAGTACACCGAAGAATCTTATTAGAACGTATGGATACAAATTAGCCAAAATTAATTATTATTTTTTTAAATAGTGATTTAGAAATATAAGAGAGATAATGATCCGCAATCCTTTCTTCAACTGAAACTAAAATGTTTCCTTCGCCAGATCTCAGGTGATAGGTCTAAATAAAATGTGTGTAAATAACAAGAAAGAAACGGTTTGGTTTGGGATGAAAGTGACCGGTGCCTCCTATACGACTGTAGCCAGTTCTCTCTGCTTAATGCAACAGTGAGCCTGCAGTCCTTTGTTGAAATCTGAAGCGTTGCAAAATTCCAATGGCAGTAATTCGAAATGTCGTTGAGCACTACAGAGTGTGTCGAGTTCTCCGCGTCAAAGTAAATGGACGATTTTCCTTGGTATCTGATATATATGATATCTTTCTGTACGGTCTGAGCGGATATCACATGCGACACCATTAGGTTCGTGTAATAGATGACTGGTTTAGCTGCACTTGTAATGATTATTCCTTGTTAAAATAGTTATTATATGAACGACAGAAACAATCTTAACGGATCAAGGAATATAAAAGAAAATCGAAAAAATATAACAACCCAAAGCGTTTGAAACGAAATAGATGAAACTATTAGGCATAATATTGATAGCATTAATGTTCTATGATCCATTAATATAGATCGGCAATCACACTAGCACAAATCTCGCTTCATCCATCTATTTTCATGAATAATAAGATATTCAAGCCATACGACGTAGTTACATGCAGTTTTGTAACTGGAAAGTTTTGTTATAGAAGGACATTGATCTCATTCACAACTTTGACCTAATACATAATCGTATTGTTCTCCCTAATCAACATTTGTCTTTGTAGAATATTGGTCCTGTTGAATTTACAAGTTGCGGCAGCTGAATAAGTATTTCACTGTTGAATGCATTATCCATATTAATATTCGACGTAACCTTTTCAAGTAATATTTATGGCTATGCAGACATATCGAAAGGCAGCAATGTTTGAGTTTCAGGATTCCATTATCTTTATCCACATTGATAACCAACTGGAAGAAACAGGTAGTCAATAAACCTATCATTTGGAGAATTTAGTATATACGAGAGAACGTGAGAACAGATGCAGCAAAACCCATTAAAATTATTCGGAAAATAATCCCTTCATGTCATATGTTATACTCACCTCCCTATCTCTATGCGAAAAGGCGTCGGTGATTTTAATACATATGTTTGTATATGTATAGATGTATACGTATTGGGTTGCGTAAATATGTGTGAGTTTGCGTGTATTTCTATATATATGGATGTTTATGTATGTATGTCTGTATGTAGACAAGAAAAATTACCCCATTTACTAGAATTGTGATAAATGTAAGCCGGGTGGCAGTACGGGAATAGTTAATAAAGAAGAGACTTGAACAATAACACCAGCATAACAGACAATGTAGTGGGGAATTGTAATACAGTAAGGTGCCACTATCGAGGGAAGAAAACTTCAACACAAGTCTCAATCCCTACACGGAGCTGCCTGACCCAAAACTTACACCACTATTATTGAGTAACTCAACAACTCAAATGTGGACGTAATATACCTTGACTTTGCAAAAGCTTTTGATAAAGTGGATCATGGTATGATGTGCCACAAACTGCGTGATCTTGGCATAGCTGGAAAACTTGGAGAGTAGATACATGACTTACTTAAAGATAGAAGTCAGTAGTGGCCAGGGGAGCCATCTCAAAGAAAGCACAAATAGTAAACAGTCTTCCACGGGGCACTATCTTGAGACCACTGATTTTCCTAGTGGCCCTCTAAGATATGCCCTAAGCTACACGGATAGCCACCCTTGTCAGTTATGCAGATGATACGAAAGTTTTGCAGAAAATACAGAACCCCAGCGATGTTGCACACCTGCAGCAGGAGTTGAATTCAACTTAGAGATGGGCTAAGGACAATAATATGCAGTTTAACGCTGAATAATTCCAAGCTCTGCACTACCAGCGTCCAAAACTGAAAATAAAACTTACCGGGTCCACTGGTCTACAGGGGATTACAATATCCGAGCCTAAATCAGCGAGGAACCTGGGTATTGACTGGAATGATGATACATCTTTCCAAGTGCACAATATCAGGATGGCGACAAAGTGCAGATAACTGGCTGGATGGATACTGAGATTTTCGAGAGCAGAGCGGACACCATGGTGTTCCACTGGAGGACATTCGTCCTCAGCCGCCTGAAGAACTGCTCACAGCTATGGTTACCCAATAGTGTAAAATTAACAGAGGGCCTTGAAGGAATTAATCGAAGCTTCACAAAGAAGATCGTCTACTAGAAAATGCTGAGACAGCTACGACTCTACTCCCTGGAGAGACGGCGGGACAGGTATGCGGCAATATACATCTGGAAGATCCTAGAAATATTGTGCCAAATTTTCGTATCGAAAGCTACACCCATGCCAGAACGGGTCGACATTGCACAGTGCCCATGAATGCCAGCGCGCTTCATGACCAGTTACTGCAACAACCTGGGTTTCAGGAGCTCACAGCATTTTAATATTCTCTCAAACACCTACACAAGATGGATGTAGGTGTTTTCAAATCAAAACTGGACCTCTTCGTGTCGAGACTGCCAGACGAAACTAGCTCGTGGTGAGAGGTGTATATTGAGGGTAGCGACATCACTCTTATTCACCAAATGCCACATATTACAGGAGGCTCTGAATAATAACAATATTACAAAAAGTCAGTGTCCCAGCATGACCGCAGTTCTGAGCTGAAATTATACATAATATATGTGTGTGTGTGTGTGTGTGTGTTTGTGTGTGTGTGTGTATGTGTGTGTGTGTGTGTGTGTGTGTGTGTGTGTGTGTGTGTGTGTGTGTGTGTGTGAGTGTATGTGCGAGTGTGTGTGTGTATGTATTTGTATGTAAGTATGACACAACATTTGAACAGACAAGATTCGAACTCAGAAAGTAAAGAGCTTGTATAAATATAAGTCCCACACACTCACAAAATTGGTTTTCGACCACCATCATTTTATGCCGTATAAATAATAAAAGATACAAACTGGTTGACCTCCTGTTAAACTAGACAGAACAGGGGAAATGTGCAAACATTTGAGGACAGCTGATTTGATCGAGTTGACTCAGTATAAACATATATACATGTATTGATTTACATATATCTACATACATATGTGTGTGTGCGTGTATATATATATATATATATATGTGTGTGTGTGTATGTGTGTGTGTGAGTGTGTGTGTATATATACTTATATGTATGAATATATATAAATAAATATATATATGTGGGTGTCTGTGTGTGTGTATGTGTATATTTATATATATATCGATATTAATAATACAATAATTGTTTCTTGTCAGGAACAAAAAAAGTTTAATAGAACTGCTATAGAAGTCCTATTAAACATAACACATCCCTGAAATGGCCATAGGGATAAGTAAACAGGATTTCCTTCTTAAATATAAGGCTTACTTTACCTGAATAAGATTTCTAAACGATGAACCTTATTTTACTTTATTTACATGATATATATATTAAATATTTTTTTATATGCTCCTATATGTATATTTACATATGTTTTATATATTTTTATATGCCTATATTTTTATATACCTATATATTTTTATATATTACTTACATTATATTTTACTTTCTACGTCCTTTTATAAATGTATTTTCATTGAATCGCTAAAATATTAATTCTAAATTTTTAATGATAAGAATTTTTCTCGCACCATACCATATTATTATTATTATTACGTGCTGTATATATGAATTTTGTTCCATCTTGCGGGTTATATGTTTATTCTATAATTAAATGTTCGAATTATGAAATGACATGCGGATGAGCTTGCATTTGTTTGTTCTATGATTTTAGTTTGATATTTATTTATATATATATATATATATATATATATATATATATATATTTACTGTAGGTTCAGCTCAGAGCTGCGGCCATGCTGATGCACCACCGTGAAATATATGTATATATACATATAAGTATATATATATATGTGTATATATATATATACATGTGTAGATATAGATATATAGCTATATGTGCGTGTATATATATACATTCATATATATATATATTATATATATATATATATAATATATATATATACATTCATATATACATATATATATACATTCATATATATATATACATGCATACATACACACAGACACATATATGTATGTATGTATATATATTTATGCATGTATACACACACAGACGCAGACACACAAACATACACATGTTTATATACAGAGTTGGACACGCCAAGCACCAAATCATCATAATTTTTAAATATCTATAAAAGTGTCAAAAGCTTTTATATTTTTATGTTTTTTTAGTTATTATAAGTGCTGCTCAATATGTTTTGCAAAAATTGCTGTTTCTTTTCAGGTATCATCAGAAAAAGTTAATGTAAATTCATTAAAATGAGAGATCTATCGGGCTTTCATATAGGTCAAATACTTCGCGCTCGTATGTCAGGCGCTAGCGTTATGAAAACAGCCGAAATGTCTGGTGTATGTAGAAGTACTGTCTCGAAAGTAATGACATCCTTTGAGAAAGATGGGAAAATGTTGTCGTAGAAACAATACTCCGGAAGAGAACCAAATTTCAGATAGGGACCGGCGGACTCTTATGTGAATTCTTATAAAGCATCACAAAAGTACAGCTCCCAGAATTACTGCAGAGTTTATGACCACCTCGAGTACCTAGTTTCCACAAACGCTGTTCGCCGGGAGCTGCACAAATCCGGATTTCACGGGAGGGCTGCAATCAGAAAAACACTACTTTCAAAATCAAACTTTGCAAAGCGTTTACAGCGGAGTAATAACTTACAGAATTGGTCCCTTGAGGAGTGGAAGAATGTTTGACCTTATTTTTGACCACCGGACGGGTATGCGTATGGAGAACCTAAAGAAGAATTTCCAAGATTGCAATCTTCGAACTATTAAACATTGAGGGAGGTCTGTGATGATCTGGGGAGTTATATTTTGGACATCCGCCGGCCTAAGGGTTTCCGTTCATGGCGGAATTAATAGTAAGGTATATTTAAGCATTTTATTTGACCAAATTCATCCTATATTTGCGGAACTGTTTCTGGAGGGAAACGCAATCTTTCAGGATGATAATGCACCAATTCACACAGTTAAAGTTGTTACTGAATGCTACGAGGAACATTCTAGTGAAGCTGAACCTCAGTCCCCATATCTCAATATTATTGAACATTTATGGTGCATTTCAGAAAAACAAGTAATCGGTCGATATCCTCCACCATCGTCGCTACAAGAGCTGGAGACTGTTAAATCTGCAGATTGGACGAAAATTCCTTTGGAAACAATTCAAACGTTGTACGAGTCAATACCTCCTAGGATTCAAGCTTGTAATTACTGCGAAAGGGGGTCCTATCCCTTATTAAATTAAATAAATGGTGTTTCAAATTTTAAGATGTTTCCATTGTTTTGTCACCCCTTTGCATGTGTATATACATATATACATAAAGTAGTAGAAATAGCTAAAAAACTTTTTGGCTGCTATTTCTAAAAATGTCAGTATGTGGCAAAGTAATTTATTTTACTAAGCCCTAATTATATAATGTGATATTTTGAATACGCCTTAAATGGTCCTTTTACATACTGAACACTACTTGGTGAAATAGATTAATAACTAATTAGTTTTACCCTTAATTATTGATATTATATATATATATATATATATATATATACATATATACATACATATATGGATATATATATATATATATATATATAAATATATGTATATATATATATATATATTATATATATATATATGTGTGTGTGGGTGTGTGTGTGTGTGTATGTATGTATGTGTATGCGTTTCTGTGTGTGTGTGTATGTACATGTATTTATATACGGCTCTTTTGACGTGCAGGGCGCCCTGTATTTATCTTGTAACACTGTTATTTGTGTCTTCTGTTTTGTATCTGCATCCGCCTCTCTCAATAAAATCGGAACAATCGACTCTGTTTTAAAATAATAATTTCCTGCCTTGCTCGAGCTCCAAACTTGCACAAATTGATAGATACGGAGAAAGCCATTCTATTAAATGTTTACTGTTTCACTATGGCGACCACCTTTATCGATGACTTACAATTAATGAATCTTTATCGATAATGTTTCAATGTGGCAAATTGTTACTCTTTCCGAGTCCTCTCTTTGAATTGGTAAATATGAATTTTTGTTTCACAGAAACACCTTGATTTATAATGGTAATTACGTAATTATATTTGATAAATTTGTTTCTAGTTTTCCCCTTTCTAGAAAGAAAACGTGTTATTCTCATATAGGAACGAAAATACACTATATAAATACGGTGCTTTCATAATTTTGTTCATCCTCATAATTCGGCTCATCGTCATAAATTTAATGTTGTTGCTTTAATATTATAGCACAAAATATTGTATTTTAGTTTCTAGATTCCGAATGAAAACCTTAACGAAATGGAAGCCAGTCTTTTGTATTTTTAGCTTGCAATCATCATTTTCTTAAAATCCAAACAACATAGTGTTTACGCGTCACATGACAATTATCAAATTATAGTTACTTGAGATGACATTGAAATTAGCATTTGCAGAGTTTTGGCAATTAATCGCTTGTTACTGATTATACTTATTTTTTCCTTTGTGATATTATTGTAATATTATCCATTATTCTAAAACAAGGTTGTGTTTTGTTGGTAAACACTTAAACTGGTTTTCGTCTTTGCTCATGTTTTTCTATATTGAATTGGCAGCAAACTAAATCTTTTATAATATTTATTTGTATTCTTGCCTCTTATATTTGTATACTGTTGGAACATCTTTATTTGCTATTATAAAAGTGGCAAACGGCCACCGATTGACAATGTGTTGGAAATGCACAATGATTTTCACCCCTGAATAGGCCTTCTCCCATGCAACCGTACATGCATAATAAAAGAGGGAGATGATGATGATGATGATGAAGAAGAAGAAGAAGAAGAAGAAGAAGAAGAAGAAGAAGAAGAAGAAGAAGAAGAAGAAGAAGAAGAAGAAGAAGGAAAGTAGACAGAAAGGACAAAGTAGAGTGTGTGAGCGAGGAATCAAAGACAAGTAGAAAAATACGTCGTTCTTGTTCAAGGGTGATGTGGTACTTTGGGTGGATGCGATGATGATGATGTTGATAATGATGGTGATTTCATCAACAAACATTCTATAACGAATGATAGGAACTCACTTCACACACAGCTTCATGCCGTGTTTAATGAAACAGCTGTTAATGTGAGTATATTCTGGTTAATAACATAACCCAAAGTGAAAATGCAACTGTCACCTTCCCACGTAATGCAAATCAAATCCGTTTTCCTTTCTCTCTTGTGGCTACGAAATACCCGGTTGTGCAGTGCACAATTTTTGGATGATTAACTACCAGCGAGTCTTTGGCCCAACAATACATTTTCAAGTGACACCTATAAAGTAAGATGGGAATGCAGAAAGATACGGTCCACCTATCTATACCTTCTAAAATCTCGAATACCGTCTCGACTGAAAGTACTTAATCACACAGGGAGACTGAAGGTCAGGGACAATATACCACAGGGAAACCTATTTTATGGGGTTTCTATATTGGTTGAAGTTCCGTTAAGGGAACCATTTAATTATGTCAGCCTTTTAAATGATGCTGCCTGGTCGGTCAAAACATTTAATTGGTACAGCATTGAGCAAATATAAACTCCCGCTATTTTGAAATCTGTCGTTGAAATAGTTGATTGACTTATCTCTTGTCGCAATGAAGGACAAAATGCTTTGTTGCTAAGTAAAACACAGACTAATCGGCCTGCTAGACAGTCTTTAAACTATATCCATCACGTAAACGCCCATGACAAAGCTTTTCGATATTCTAAGTTATTTCGTCTATAAATGCAGAAAAAAAATATGAATATATTTGTAATATATTCTGACTTTCGACCATTTATTTTCATTTAGTTCCAGTAATCCTGAATCTCTAATAGCATTTCATAAATAATTAGAGCGCAGGTATTCACTCTCAATAAAACTAACATATCAAAATATCCTGGAGTAATTCACTTTTCTTCTAATTATTTTCCATTTCTTATACTCCGCTTCACAGTATCGAGAAATACTCTAAACTCTATTTCTATCAGTTATATCAATTATCTAGATTGCTGGCAAAGAATCCATAAAGCAGATTTGTTTATGAATGTAGACGATAAACCTTCCATTTTATCGCTTTTCATTGGCCCTAGAACCACAAAATATAAATTTTAACTAGACTAATTTTGAATGTAGATACTAATGAGGTGCAGTTATGTATTTAAAGGAATTTTCTCCAATCTATTTACGATTTTGCCAATCCAGAATCCTGATATATGAAATTATATTGTTTGTTCATTCTCCAGCCACGCCAGGCTCATAAGGGCCGGTTTCCCGGTTTCCTTGGCGTATAGGTTCCCCGCCTAGCCGGGATAGCGGCCCGTCGCAGATGAGCGGCAAGATGCAGGAGGAAAGAGTGAGAGAAAGTTGTGGCGAAGGAGTCGGTAGCCGTTCGCCATTACCTTCTGCCACAGCAGCGTGGAGCTTAGGTGTTTCGCTCGTAAACACACACATCGCTCGGTCTGAGATTGGAACCCGCGATCCCTCGGCCGCGAGTCCGTTGCTCTAAACACTAGGCCATGTGCTTCCACATGAAATGATATTACATTAAGTATATTAACTCCAATACAAAGGCGGTGAGCTGGCAGAAACGTTAGCACGCCGGGCGAAATGCGTAGCCGTATTTCGTCTGCCGTTACGTTCTGAGTTCAAATTCCGCCGAGGTCGACTTTGCCTTTCATCCTTTCGGGGTCGATAAATTAAGTACCATTTACGCACTGGAGGCGATGTAATCGACTTAATCACTCTGTCTGTCCTTGTTTGTACCCTCTGTGTTTAGCCCCTTGTGGGTAGTAAAGAAATATATATTAACTCCAATATAGATCCTTAAACACCAAATGTGTTTTGTCATTCTCACTCTCTATATATTTTACATTACTTGTATAGTTTTATACCTATTTCTTTACTACCAACAATGTGCTAAACATTGAGAGGACAAACAAGGACAGACAAACGTATTAAGTCAATTATATCGACCCCAGTGCGTAACTGGTACTTAATTTATCGACCGCGAAAGGATGAAAGGCAAAGTCGACCTCGGCGGAATTTGATCTCTCAACATAACGGCAGACAAAATACCGCTAAGCATTTCGCCCGGCGTGCTAACGTTTCTTCCAGCCCGTCGCCTTTTAGTTTTATACCATTGTGGAATGTATTCACTCTTTCTCAAAAGAAATGAGATTTGCGTGTTCATGTTTATAAAGAGTTTGTAATGTTACTGCTACCTATCTGTTAGATTTACATACTGACTTTAACCTGCTGCAATTCTCTTCTAAGCAAAGTGCCTCACCGAAACTAAACATACTTAAACTTCCAAAAGGCACCGTGGGTATATGATTTAGGAATCGCTTATGTATTCCATTGCATTACATCATTCTCCTACCTTTTTTATTGATACATCATACGTTTCAATCCCTTAAGCTAATTTAATGACTCTTCTATACGCCTTCCAACGAGTTAATCTACTTCCTATTCGCCTGTTGCAAACAGATTCAAATCTTGTACGCATAAGACGATACACACTACCTCACTTTTCTCATATACCTTATATTTGCATATCCCTAAGGTTTTTTAAAAGTGTTTTTAAGTATCTTGCAAAGCAAAGGTTTATTTTTGCGTGCTTGAAAGCTGCATTAATATATATACATTGATTCAAAATTGATTATTTATTTCATGGCATTGAGATATAAGCTGGAGTTATCAGATATCAATAAATAACTTTGTAAAAATTATTGACAAAACTGCCTTTAATGATTTTCCTATATACTTTTCCGTGAAGTAATTTATGCTATAGACATTTCGCTTCTGGTGACTGCAAGGTATCAACCAAGGCTGTTTCTGTGAATTGATAAGATAATTTACAATGCTAATACTTGGCAAAGCCGTGACGTAATCTCCATGACGACGAACAAAATCTCCGACGATAATTTTAGTATATAACGCAATTTGTAAACGATTGCGTTGTAGCTGACAATTTTCAACGACCTCGTTAGTGTGGTTCTGAATACAAGACTGATAGGAGGTTAACTGTGACTGGATTGGGAACAAATATTTTAAACAGACTTCTCAGCAAATCTTTAACATACCGGTAGGTTGCAAAACATGCTGGGTCATCGACAAACAGACATACGTGTACACACACACACACACACACACACACACCACACACACACATTCGTATTATGCTTAACTCTTATGTTTTGCGATATAGGTGTTTCGGCACCCTCAATCACAATTAGTGACGATAACATTTTTCCTTTATCGTATTTTATTGCGCTTAACTGTTTATATTAATGTTTGATATAATCACTAGCATTTCGTGAAATCAGTCATAAATTTTTATGGTAATATATATATATATATATAAATATATTATATGGGTAATAGGTTAGAGGTGTTTAAAACATCTAAAGGCTGATTAAATCCAAAGGCGCTCCCGGTGATTAGCTGCGTAGGTACAGTCCTTGATAAAAGGTATGCAGTAGCAGGGAATTCAGCGGGCAAACCGTAGTTTATTTTATATGCAAGAAGAAAATGGAGGAAAAATAAGTAACGCTGCGATGGACTGGCATCCCATCCAGCTGGGGGACACATACGCCACGGAAACCGGGGAAACCGGGGAAACCGGGCCCGTGAGTCTGGCTAGGTTTTAAAAAAGGGGATTTCATTTATTTTAAGTATATTAAAGGCTTTATAAGTCAATGATGTTCGCTGCCGTGATAGCAGTGCGATTCAATCACTTTTTAAAATTACCATTACAGATTTTAGAGCTAGCACTGAGATTTACCAGATTTCGTATACGAATTACATCTACGTAAATAATATAAGCAAAGATGCAAAAACAGTTAACGGGTGTATATGCATATTCCCGAAGTTCTTGATTTTTTAGTTCAGCACCACATCCGACCTGTTAAACATCCACGAACATATTATTTAGATAGCCACTATCTATATAAACATTGCCTCTTTAGTTGCTTCTTTGGAGGCATAGGGATTCAAGGATTTCACTGTAAACGCAAATTATGTTTCTTGCTGGGAGGTTAGTACATCCGGAATGTTAGATCAACGTTGGAGAAAATACGCTTAAATCTGAAATGACTTCGGTCACACACCTTCTAAGACTCGGCTGGTTTGCAAGTGAACCATATCTATTTCTCTACTACCCACAAGGGGCTAAACACAGAAGGGACAAACACGGACAGACAAACGGATTAAGTTGATTATATCGACCCCAGTGCGTAACTGGTACTTACTTAATCGACCCTGAAAGGATGAAAGGCAAAGTCGACCTCGGCGGAATTTGAACTCAGAACGTAGCGGCGGACGAAATACCTATTTCTTTACTACCCACAAGGGGCTAAACACAGAAGGGACAAACACGGACAGACAAACGGATTAAGTTGATTATATCGACCCCAGTGCGTAACTGGTACTTACTTAATCGACCCTGAAAGGATGAAAGGCAAAGTCGACCTCGGCGGAATTTGAACTCACAACGTAACGCAGACGAAATACCGCTAAGCATTTCGCCCGGCGTGCTAACGTTTCTGCCAGCTCGCCGCCTTTCGCAAATGAACCATACCCTCGACGGAAGCGTTGGTTGATGTTCATGAATATAAATACGCACAATTACAATTTGAAAATTCGAGAAGTCGTGAAAATCATATAGAATCCACCCTGAACGTTTGGATAACTGGTAACTTTCGGGGGGTTGTAGTGAACCATACGTGATTATAAAATTAAAATTGTAACTCCCCTGAGATCAAGTACCATCAAAGAAACAGCTATATTTAATTTAAATATTTAGAAAAGCCAATAAAATATCAGCCACAATTTTAATAACATTAGCTTTTTATAAAATTATTACGTTCTAAACATCTTTTGGAAAATATATGCTTGAAAACATATTTTAAAAATTATTTCAAAGTTATTAAATATGAAATAATATTAAACTATGTACATTAAATATTTTACAGACCATAAAATAGGTGTTTTAAACTACATATAAGTTATTTTGTTAACGGTTGAAAAAAACTATGCTCAGAATTCAGATTATTTAATAAGCTGAATAACTCTACTATATGACGTATACTTTGAAGAAACAACGTAGATTATGATTTTTTCTTAATATTATTAAGATAACCAGAATTGAGTTTTATGCTTATTTCTTTTCATTTGTCTAGCTCTTAAACGTCTAGCGTCTTACTAAGTTGAGAACACAGATTTAGTGGTAAGTCGGTTTGACGTCTAGTTTTCGCATTCAAGGGATCCACATAGTGATCTCTCATTCAAGGGATCCACATAGTGATCTCTCATATCTTTATATATAAAAGAGAGGTTGTGTGCTGTCTGTCTCCTACGATTTAGATTCCTAACTACTCCCACATTTTGCGGTGCTGTTTAACCAAAACCGGGTATCGTATAGTCGTGATTCATATCGAGCCCTTTTGGGTATTAGCGCGCGTCTACGATGGGTCTAAGATTAAAAAAAAAACTTTTTCCATTTTAATGCATTTTTTTCGCTATTATATAAGGGAAGTAACTCTCTAAAAATGTCTACGATGAGTCAACGATTTAAAAAAAAATTATCATATTTTTTTTTTCCACTTTTAATGCATTTTTTTGCTATTTTTTGGCTATAACTCTCTAAAAATGCTTAAATAGTTATTTCCCTTACAAACCCGAGCAACGCCGGGCGATACTGCTAGTTGTTTATATTTGAACAGAAGTCTAAGTGCAAGCCATAAAAGGAGACGCACATCTTCACAAGCAGGAGCACAAACGCGATCTACGTATAGAAGAGTAAATGTTACGGTTATAAAGGTCGCTTCATGAGAAACACTGTCTTCCTGCGTATAGATCAATGTGGTTTGGGGGTTAGAACCAGACCCAACAAAATCATAAGAAATGGAGAAAAAAACAAAATTCTTTTGCATGGCAAAGAATTATTTCAGATCATCACCTTCCTGTTGTATTTTTCATAATATCAGCATCGGAAAGATAAACCGCAACGTAACTTCGAACGTGAACTCAGGCAATAACAGTTTGAAAATTTTATATATTTTCATACACGCACATTCGTACACACGCACATATACACACACACACGCACACACTCGTACACACGCACACATGCACACACTCGTACACGTACACACACGCACACACTCGTACACATACACACAGTCGTACACGTACACACACACTCGTACACGTACACACCACACACACACTCGTACACGTACACACACGCACTCGTACACACACACATGTACTCGTACACGTACACACACACACACACGTACACACACAGGTACTCGTACGCGTACACACACACACATACACACTCGTACACGTACTTGTACACACACATACACACACACACACATATGAAGCAAGAGACTGAGCCTTCGAGTTCCTTCCAATCTTTTCATGGCAAAAGTATAACTAAGAAGCTCTCTACTTCGGGGTATTAAATCATCATTCTGTTAAACGTCAAATCGTTTTAGGTATATAAAATGACATAATACGTCTACACACGCACACATACATACATATATACGAAGACAGACACACACAAATAAATAAAGTGATATATTAGTAGATTATACCATAGCAATAATTCACCCTCCTCAGATAAAATTTTAAACACGTACGTTTCAAATTCTTTATCCTTGTACAATATGAAAAACCAAAGATATCACTGGGATATCACTGGGCAGATTCAAAATCGTAGCTCTATGATAAACTTAGATAAACTTAGATATGTTTCGACCAGAGATTGGTCCAGGCCATGTCTAACTTAATAGCACCACCTGATAGGATTATTCGAATCCTGTTTAAGTCAAGTTTTGTTCAAGTAGTGAGTTCTTGTTGGGTGAGTTGTATCCAATTATGGGTGGCTTATCTGGTATTCTTTGAAGGAATCTATCCAGACTCTGTTTAAGTTGATGGGATCCTTTTCCTCTTTGATCTCCCTCGGGACAATGTTAAATAGGGCAGGGCCTGTTGAGGAAAAGAAATTATGTTGCAGTGTACATGTATGTTGTGATCTTGAATTTGGCAGGGGACGTATAGCCCGTGGTCCAAGTCTCGGATGAACCTTGAAACTAATGTTTAGGTCGTTTGGGCAAAGTTGGCGGTATATTTTCCACATCGTACAAATGATGTACCGCTCACGGCGACGCTGGAGGGAGTAAAGTTTCAAGGCTTTAAGGCGATCCCAATAGTCGAGAGCAGCCATGACTTCAATTTGTTTAGTGAGTGCCCTCTGGGGTGACTCAATTCTGGAGATGTTTTGTCTTGTGTGAGGAGACCACAGTGGGCAGCAGTAGTATTCAAGGTGTGGCCGTACAAAGGAGGAGAAAAGTGGTATGATGACACCTTGTTCTCTGGTCTGTTTTGACATCTTTATTCCTAGAAAGGCGTTACACTTCTTTGATATCTTTTGTAAGTTTGATTTATCACGTATTCATTTTGATGGCTCTTTGATAGTTCATCATCAGGTTTTACCTTGGTGTTTTATATCTGTTTAAAATAATGCCTGGTGCTGATTGAGCTATCCTATGATATAATATTTAATTATTCTATGATATCATAGATAGCTGCACCCAATTTGAAACACCGTTCGTGTTCATGTATTTATGCATTAACAAAAATATTCGTGTGTGTGTGTGTGTGCGTGCGTGTGTGTATATATGTACACACATATATATATATATATATATATATATACATACTATATATATATACGTATATATGTGCATATATATATATATATATATATATATGTATGTATCTATTACATATATATGTACATATATATGTATATATGTACATACATATATGTATATATATAAATGCATGTATGTGTGTGTATATATGTGAACACACACACGCACGCATACACACATACACGCACACATATAAATATATATATATACATATATATACAGGGTGTCCCACAAAAATGTATACACACTTTGAATAAGTGTAAAGTAGGTGTTTATTAAAATACATTTCATTTTCAAACGTTAATAGAATTGTTTTGTCAACGTTTGTTTTCAAACTGACGTCCGTTCTGATGCAGGCACTGCTGACAACGCAAAGCAATGGAACCGGAAACATCACGAACCAATTTCTTTGGTATTTGTATGCATTGTTATTCAATATCTGCTCTCAAATCATTGACTGTTGCAGACTTCATAATGTAGAATTTGCCTTTTGGGTATCCCCATAAAAAAAGTGTATTAGCTTGAGGTCTGATGAACGAGGAGGGTATTCAACAAACCCCTTTGTCCAATCCACCTGTGTAGCAGGTTCTCATCAAGGAAGGATCTAACATAGCGATGGTAGTGTGGCGTATGCTGCATCATGCTGAAAATAAATCTCAACTTCAAAGTCTTCTCTAATGCGTTAGAGAGATGATTTTGGAATACATGCCTCATGACTCGCTTGCTGCACAGATTGTCTTGGACTATGGTGATACGTTTCCAGTACTTCTTCTTGCTTTGTTGGGGTTGCTGATGTTCGTGTTCTTCTGGAATGCTTCTTCTCGCAATACCAGAGGGCGCACACTCTCCTACCCTGATGTAATCTCCAGGGATACAGGCATCCAGCAACAGGACCTCCGTAATGCCATGATGGACCGTGAAGTCTGGCGTAGCATGGTAAATTCCATTGTCTCGACCACGGTCGAACAATGATGATGATGATGATGGAATGCTTCTCGTGGGCCTTCTTAATAGTTCCATCGGCTTTAAACAAATCTCTAATTCGAGTGAAGGCGTGTCACATTGGTGGATCTGTTTCCCACTCCTTCCTAAACTGTCTTTGCACTTCAACTGCGTTTTCACACTTCCAGTAGCATTTTAGAATGAATGTCATTTCTTCAAAGCTTAGTATGACATGCCATCATTAATCCCAATGGGTTTTATCTGAAAATGAAAAAAAAAACATCGAGCTATCAGCCGCTTGAGTGTATATACATTTTTTGGGACACCTCGCGGCGAGTGTGTATACTTTGTGTAAGTTGGGTGTTTTATATGTCTACTTATATACATCTTTTTTTATTTCATATATTTTATATACTTTATATAACGATCTGCCCCTATACTTAATTCTCTACCACATCAAGTTTAGATCTCTCGAGCACTGCTAAGTGTATTATATACGGTAAATATGTAGATCTCATGTATGAACTATATATTTCTGTGCGTGTGTGTGTGTGTACATAGATAGAAAGACTAACAGCGACAGATAGACATATATATATATATAATATATATATATATATATATATAGATAGACAGATAGATAGATAGATAGATAGATAGATAGATAGATAGGTAGATAGATAGATAGATAGATAGATAGATAGATAGATAGATAGATAGATAGATAGATAGATAGATAGATAGATAGATAGATAGATAGATAGATAGATAGATAGATAGATAGATAGATAGATAGATAGATATACATCTCTGTGTATTCTTGTACAAGTGCTAGGCTTTGTGTGGGTTCGCTAAATCAGCATCTCTAAAATGTGTCTACATATATTATTCATTTAATTGTTTAATCATGCTTAATCAGTCGGGAGTGAAAATTATACGTTCCTATCGTTTTATGATCCAGCAATTTTTCTGATTTCACTAATATATTCCTAAATAGATGATATACATTATTCAGTTCTCGCGTCACCCCTTGCGTATATACAAGCGTCTTCATTAATAGGCAATGAAGAAATCAGATTTCTAAATCTTCAGATTGAAGAATATTGTGCTTGGCTGCGTGTCAGACATATATTAACTTTATTTAGTCTTAATTTATGAATATCATTAATTTCTCACAAGATTAAACCAAGGTACTCATTCATATTCAGTTTTACTTTGAACAATATGTATTAGGATAGCAAGCAGATTCATAAATAATGCATTTTTATGGTGTAATCCTATATTACTGTCAAAACATCATTAGGGGAAAACCAGTAAGTAATCTTTTCTACATCGAATATTTTCATACGTGTAAAACGGGTAATATGTTTTAATTGCGAACGAGTTTTATTATAACTAAACTTCAACGGAAAAGCTATATTTAAAACCACATGTATTTGCAGAGAGCACCACATACGTACGCATAGAGATAAAAACATATATAGAAAACATGTATGAATGCGCTTTATTAAACTTTTAATACTTTTGATATTTAAAAAAAAATGATGATAATAATAATAAAATAAATAAATATATTAATTAATTAATTAATTAATAAAATAATATAAAATATACATACATACATACATATATTTGTATATATATATACATAAAATTTATAAGTTTAAATTATTTAAATAATTTTTTATTTTTAACTTTTATATTTTAAAATTAATTTTATGTATTGGATTATGTTTTTCACTGTTTGATTTGCCTAATAGTGGTTTTATCTCTAATTTAATATAATATAATATAATATATTTATACTATAAAATTGGAGTTAATCCTAAATGTAATTTTTCCCTCTAAGTTTGGATTTATTCCCTAATATTATTATTATTATTATATATATATGTGTATATATATATATATATATATATATAATATATATATATATTATATATATATATATATATATATGTATGTATGTATGTATGTATGTATGTATGTATGTATGTATGTATGTATGTATGTATGTATGTATTAGAAGGTTTGGAGATGAAGTACAGGTATTTTATATTAGAAGAAATGATGTACTCAGAAATTCGGATGGTTTTATATTTACAGATATTTATTTGTATATTACATGTTTTTATATATCATATAACTTATATCATATATCAGCGCTTTCGTCCATTCTGGTGGATTTTTCAAATTGCGTCCATTCCGGTGGATTTTTCTAATTGAACCAAGTTCCTGTGAAATAATTTTGACCCTTTTATATAGTGTTATTGAGTGTGTAGTGGTGGGGAGGGATAAAAGATAGTACAAGAAGTTGATGAAAGGGGAGAAAGTGAGAGAGAATATGTGTGTGTGTGTGCGTGTGTGTGTGTTTTTATCTGAAAGTAGTGTTAGAGAAAAACACTATATCTTTATATATAAAAGTAAGGTTGTGTGTCTGTCTCCTACGATTTAGATTCCTAACTACTCCAACATTTTGCGGTGCAGTTAGTCGTGATTCATATCGAGCCCTTCTGGGTATTTTAATGCATTTTTTCCGCTATTATATAAGGGAAATAACTCTCTAAAAATGTCTACGATGAGTCAACGGTTTTTAGAAAAAAATTACCATCATTTTTTTTCCTTTTTAATGCATTTTTTGCTATTTTTTGGCTATAGCTCTCTAAAAATGCTTCATAGTTATTTCCCTTACAAGCCCGAGCAACGCCGGGCGATACTGCTAGTATATATATATATGAATGGTTTTATTATCCAGAAGACCCAACGTGACAGGTAGCGCTATGTAAGTACTATGGAAGGACACTTGTCATGAGCAACGCATGGAATCTACGTCTCCACACTTTCCATTTGCGATAAGAAAGTATGAAATCCTATTGGAATTTACATACCACGGACAGAAAGCATTCCTACCACTTCTGCACACCACTTCCTTTGATAATGAAACTGCAACTATAAAATCTTTATACATTTTTATTTTTGTTTCTATATCCATTCCCTATATCCCTATACACCTATTATTTGCTTCCTTTTCCAATATAATTTCTCATATGGAACTCTAATATTTCCCTCTATTTAACTATCGCACATCGTCTCTGATAAAGAAATATCCCTAATATCCCAGAAACAGCTGTAAGACTAACTTTCTCTTAATAAATGTCCGGAAAATTCCACACAGCCTTGGTTTTGTTGTCTCATTTTATTTAACACACACACACACACACACACACACACATATATATATATATATATACACACACACGCATACATATATATATACATGTGTATACACACACACACATACATATGTATATATATATATATATATATATATATATATAAAGATTTGCAGCGTCGAAGGTGTTTATAAGCCATTTAAGAAACACACAAAAACCGTTAGATTCACTTCAACATTAAAATTTAATTTGTCAAAATATTTTCGTCGCTTTGAGACCGCGACCTGTTCATTGACAAAACTTCGGGCTGCATTTTCCCTTTTTCCAACCTTCCACGCTGCAATTGTTTTCGTTCCAGCACACGATCTCAGATCAGGTCACTTACTATGCAAGTACATCTCTGTAATATATATATATATATATATATATATATATATTTATATACACGCCCACAGACCCACAGATTATATATATATAAATAAGTGCATGTGTGTGTGTGTGTATGTGTGTGTACATATATAAGAAATCAGAATATGATAAAAATAACGTAAAAAGCGAAAATCAAACAAAGCACGACATAGGGAAAATAGACGATAACATAACAGACTGTAAACAGTAACAGAAACGACGTTCACAGACCACCCGCAGCAGATTTCCTCTTCACTCGGTTTCTAGAAAGTTATAACTTCGCACACCTTCATACCAAGACTATTTGAATCCTGTAGGTGCCAGAGACTTCAGCTAAACACATTAAACCTTTCACTAGCGTCACGTTCGTCCGATAGCCGAAAGACCCTTTCTGTTTATCTGTATTTATTTATCTGCTTGTAAAAGTACAATTATTTCCCGTCTGTTGCGTAGCCGAAAGCCGTTATTTTGTATTATAGCTTTCTCGGTTTTCCTTTTCGCTTTCTTGTTTTATTTTTTGTATACATAGGCGCAGGAGTGGTTGTGTGGTAAGTAGCTTGCTTTCCAACCAAATGGTTCCGGGTTCAGTCCCACTGCGTGGCATGTTGGGCAAGTGCCTTCTATTGCAGCCTCAGGCTGATCAAAGCCTTGTGAGTGGATTTGGTAGACGGAAACTGAAAGAAGCCCGTCGTATATATGTATATATATATATAGGTGTGTGTATGTTTGTGTGTCTGTGTTTGTCCCTCTCGTATTGCTTGACAACCGATACTGGTTTGTTTACGTCGCCGCCACTATGCATACAAAGGTACCTTCGAATATCAATTCAAAATCCATGATCGCAACCACATTTCGTCATTCCGAAAAATAAATGGACGACATACAACTTCACTGGCAGACCTAATATGGGGACGGAAAGAATCGAAAATTAAATACGAAATGGAATGATCAATAATACGCAGCAAATGTGGCATTTGTCTTGAGGAAGCATTGAGTATTCAGCATACATACACAAATACAGATATGCTCTACATTTACGCATATGTAATTTGAAGAATGAGAACCTTTGGATTAACTGAGATTACCTCTTACTCTTTTACTCTTTTATTTGTTTCAGACATTTGACTGCGGCCATGCTGGAGCACCGCTTTTAGTCGAGTAAATCGACCCCGGGACTTATTCTTTGTAAGCCCAGTACTTATTCTATCGGTCTCTTTTGCCGAACTGCTATGTGACGGGGACGTAAACACACCAGCATCGGTTGTCAAGCAATGCTAGCGGGACAAACACAGACACAAAAACACACACACACACATACATATATATATATATATATATATATATATATATATATATATATATACGGCAGGCTTCTTTCAGTTTCCGTCTACCAAATCCACTCACAAGGCATTGGTCGCCCCGGGGCTATAGCAGAAGACAGTTGGCCAAGATGCCACGCAGTGGCACTGAACCCGGAACCATGTGGTTGGTTAGCAAGCTACTTACCATACAGCCACTCCTGTGCAACTATATCACAAACCTACCTGTTGATATACTTCAAATGAAACTAACATTGAAACTATTAAACATTGAAACTATTGAAACTATTACACTGCGCTTCTTGAATGTAAGCTCATGTAGGAGTGGATCTTTATTTAACAGGAAGTAATGTCTGCTATTGTGAAATGTTGATATTGTTAGATTTCCTCAGTGATACGATTAAACGTCGATATCATCATTAGACGTAATCGTTCAGAAGAAATAATTGACACCGATTAGGAATATTTACAATGTTGCTGACACAAATCAAATTACTTCGGAAGTGCTTTGCACCATGATAAATAACTGCACGTAGAGTATCGCCTACATAATACGACAATTATAATTGCAATTAGAAGACACAATCGGTCTTGTGAAAATATGAATATGTCATACATTTAGCATTTGATAAATTGTACAAATGTTATGTATATGGCTGACCCTAACATCGGTCAAGCACAACAACAACAACAGCCACTCCTCAACTCTAGCATAGTAGACGATTCACTAAATGCCAGTATCTTTTCACCGCTCTCATGGCAACCACCACAATTATCATCATCATCATCACCACCGCTGTCACCATCGTCTTCTTTCACCAAAAAAACAAAAAGGAAACCACTGCTCTCTTCCCCCACATCACCACCTCAATACCACTGCAGTAACAAAAACTTAAAGAAACATAGGAAGCAGAATGCGCCCCCCACGGCACAAACAAGAAACCCCAGAATATGCCGCTATTCACTGCGCCAGAGACTCTGCACAAATAGCGACTGCATCTTCACGCATCTACCCGGCACTAGACGCACTACCGGCCAAGGCCAAAGCACGCATCCCACAATAACATCAACACCACCAAAGAGTCAATCGAAATTCAAAACACACACAACTCGGAGTCCCAAAATCTGCCGGTATTCCCAACGTGAGAGAACATGTCTGCTGAGTGACTGTCCCTTCACTCATCTTCAAGGGACCCGACGCACAAACAGAAACGGGGCTTCAAGCCAACACACAAACCTGAATAAAAATAAAAATAGAAACACACCATGCTGCAGTAATGCTGGTCCAGTCTTTTCAGGAAGACACAAAAACAACAACAACAAAAGTGGAAACTACAACCCTATCCAACAGTGCAACCACACCTCCAGCCAAAAACTGCTCCCTAAGCAGGAAAATTCTTTTTTAGCCATGTTGAACATGGCAAAAGAGATACACAAAAATATTCTAGCCATCACTCAACACCATCCTATGCTATTACCCCAGTGCACCAATTCCCCACATTGCTGCCACTAGCACACACAAAAAATCAATGCCCCCTGCAACAGTCAAAACCAGCCACTACACTAACCTCCACATTTCTACTCAATGCACAAGGTGTCAGCCCTTCCATCAATGCACAAAAATGGAAGGTCCAATTCATTGAAGACTGGGTTGGTAACCATCCACACCACATCCCTTTCTTCATTCTCACTGAGACCCACCTTGACAACTCCCACTTGGAAGCCGAAGTGAGAGTAAAGAATTTCACAACCATCCGCGCGGATCGTATCGGCAGAAGGAAGGGTGGAACTGCCATTTTCCTGCATGATTCGTTTACGGCAGATGGAAATAGTATATTCTCCAATGGCTACTGTGAATCAGTCACCGTGCACAACAAAGTCAATGACCTGACAGTAATTGGGCTCTATAGGCCGCCCCAAACACCCATACTGTGCTTTAAAGAATGCCTCAACAGCATTAAGTGCTTTATTCAACAGTGCCATTCAAGCAACCTACTCATGATGGGAGACTTCAATCTACCCTGTGTTGACTGGACTACAAACTGTTTGAAACCAAGCACTCCCGCCTCAACCGCTGACAAAGAAGCAGCAGAGTCACTTTTCGACTTTACGAATGAGTTTTTCTTGTCCCAACTTGTCCTTGCACCAACAAGACATCAGAACATTTTGGACCTAGTGTTTAGTAACCACACTAACACTATACATAACGTTACAGTGGAAAAAAACCCTTCTTTCAGACCATGACATGGTTCTCTGTAACATGAAATTCCACCAGCCGAAAGCTAATCCTAGTGACCTCCCTCCAGCCAACCCATTTGACAACATGGATCTCCATGATGCCAACTGGGATGCAATCAGGAACGAGCTATCACATGTTGACTGGTCCTTTACACATACACACATCTCCACTAACCATAAAACATCTTGGCAGATCTTTGTAGACACCGTCACAGACATATGTGCAAAACACTCCCCACCAAGACCTGTGAACAAAAAGTGCAGAATCCCCCAAAACAGAAAAACCATTATCAGAAAAATAAAAAGAACAAACAAAAAAATTAACAAACTAAAGTACTGCCAACAGCAACACACACCTTCGACGGCTATCGCACTGCTTGAATCCAAAAAATATAACCTCCAACAATGCATGAAGACCCTCATCAATAACCAAAGATCAGCTGAGGAGAAGTGGGCCATTGAAAAAATCAAACTCAACCCCAAAGTGTTCTTTTCATTTGCGAGGAAACGCAGGGTCACTGTCTCCATTGTTGGCCCTCTAATTGATGAAACTGGCACTCTCCAAGATAACGCCAAATCCATGGCCGAGATACTGCAGAAACAATACTGCTCTGTTTTCAGCAATCCTGATATGGCCGATCTGGGCTGGATCAGTGATGTCAACCCCCAACACACTATATCAGACATAACGTTAGTGCCCCTGATGTCTTAGCGGCGATAAACGAAATAAAACACAATTCAGTAGTAGGCCCCGATAGGTTCCCTGCTTGTGTCCTGAAGGTGTGTCGACACCAACTTGCATCTCCCCTTGCTAATCTGTGGAGAAACTCACTGGATGCTGGCTATATTCCAAAAAACCTTCTGTCCCAGTCTGTTGTCCCAGTTTTCAAAAAGGGAAACAAGTCCCTTGCAGTGAATTACCGTCCGATCTCACTCACCTCTCATATCATCAAGGTATTTGAGAGGGTGGTGAGATCTCGAATAACCCAATTTCTGGAAAGCAACAGACGGATGATCTCCAACCAACATGGGTTCCGTAATGGAAGGGACTGCCTAACGCAGCTCCTGCATCACTTTGAGGACATTTTGAGAGCTTTGGGAGAGGGCTCCAACACCGATGTCATCTACCTTGATTTCAGTAAGGCCTTCGACAGGGTCGATCACAAGATCCTATTGAAAAAACTATCCAACATTGGTGTCTCTGGAAAGTTACTGAAATGGATCAAGTGTTTCCTGACAGACAGATCTCAACATGTTGTAGTTGAAGGGGTAAAATCAAACCCAGCCAAAGTCAGTAGTAGCGTTCCGCAAGGCACTGTGCGGGGCCCACTTCTTTTCATTATTTACATTAATGACATTAATGACATCATCAAGCACAGCAACATAAAAATATTTGCAGATGACTCCAAGCTACAGAAGGTCATAAATGAGGCGAGTGACCGGACACGCCTTCAGTCAGATCTACTGGCTGTTATCCAATGGGCAGAGAAAAACAATATGCTGCTGAACGAGGATAAATTTGAGTTAATCCACTTTGGAAAAGAGGATGCCCTGAAACTGCCATACTCCCTTCCTTCAGGTGAAACTCTCGCGGCGTCCAACAACATCAGAGACTTGGGAGTAATTGTGGACAACAACATAAGCTGGGCCACTCATATAAACACCAAAGTTGACATGGCCCGCAGAATGTGTTCCTGGATTCTCAGAACTTTCCAGTCGAGAGATATCCACACCATTATCCTTCTCTTCTCCACTTTTGCCCGACCCCACCTTGAATACTGTTGTCCACTGTCGTCTCCCCACACAATACAAGGTATCATAAAAGTTGAAGCACCTCAAAGGGCAATCACAAAAAAAGATAGATGGCATGACAGGCCTCGACTATTGGGGTCGACTAGAAAAGCTAAAACTCTATTCTCTCCAACGTCGTCGTGAGCGCTACATCATCTGCATGATGTGGAAAATATTCCATCAGCATTGCCCAAATGATGTTGGCATCACCTTTAAGGTACATCCAAGGCTTGGGCCCCGTGCCATCCGCCCAAAACAAAAATCGCACTCTCATCTCATAACAACAATACAGCACAATTATTTCACCTCAATTGGCCCCGCTCTCTTTAACATTACACCAAAACACATTAAAACAGAAACTGACCCTATAGGGTTCAAGAAGTCTTTGGACAGATTCCTTCAAGAAATCCCGGATAAACCCCCTACACCCGGATATGTCTCTGTAAACAATAACTCTCTACTTGAGTGGGCCATAGTGCCCAAATTCTGACTTGAAAGACTTCACCAGGTGGTGCTATTAAGTTAGACATGGCCTGGGCCAATAATGGCCGAAACCTATCAAAGTATCAAAGTAAGTATATATATATATATATATATATATATATATATACGGTATATACCCACCACACACGCACAGACATACACACACACAGCACACGCAACACTCTCACCTACGCAGAGAGACACACAGAGAAACACATAGACACACATACACACACACACTTATACATATCAATATATATGTATACATGATGTTTTATATGTTTTATATATATATATATATACTATCTGAATGAACCGGCGTTGCCCAGGCTGGTGCTCTTCTTATTCAGATTAGTAAAATATAAACTCGCTCGTGTTGTAAATTCATAGCCTTAACATAACCGTGTTTGCTTGTAGTGTAAGATTACTGTATTTCACAGGAAATAACAATCACTTTTAATACTCAATGGCTTTAAACTTCTGTAAATTACATGCACATATTATTTATGTAAATGCTTCTTCATATACGCTGTTTTATGTCTTGCCCTATTTGTCACTGAGAACCTAGAGATTTTTTTTTATCGCTAACTCTGGAACATCCAAAATACAGCTGACCATGTGAGCTGCAGGTTTAAAGAATATCAAGTCCCACCACCTTTAGAGATTGACTTTGTGCTTTGTTGATAGACACTGCAAGGCTCAAGTATAAAGAAAACTGCAGTCTCTTGAAGTGAAATGGGAGAGGATTTGAGATGAGAGGGATCCTTGGAATGAAAACATACTCCCACACCATATTGCCTGTAAATATTGTTGCTTCTAACACAAGGGGCATAGCTGTTTTAACAAGCAGCCTTGTTCCATTGCAGAGCCTGGGTGCATCAAGGTTACTTAACAGTATTATGGGAGCACTTGTTGTCATGATCAGAATGCGTTGTAGAAATCATGGTGGTTGAAGTGACTCGAGGAACTCAACAGGGTAATGTGTTGCCTATTCTTGACTAGTGACAGTGTCAATTGATTTCTATGAAGATTCAGTTCCTGAAAGAGCTGAGACAACAAATTTAGATTCGGCTTGTAGACAGCATCATTCTTTGGTGCCAGAATTGCTCTTTCACATTGCTACATTTGTAGTTTTTGGCAATGTTAGGAAAGTCTTTGCTCTTCAGTTCTTGAAGCGTTGCAGTCATATTGTCCCATGGGAGATGGCGCCGACTATGTTCTGGTTCCTCTAGAAGTTTCCTATTTCCTATGTCAAGTAATTTCTTTAAAAGCTCGGCAGCTAATGGGTCGCCATGAATTTGAACCCTGATGTAAGTTGTCAGAGTAAGCTGCTTGACATGTTGCCAGATATATGAGGACTTGATAGAAAGTCTCAGATGGTCTGCTTTTGTTCCTCTAGGAATGACAGGCAGTGTTTGCCTAAAGTCACCAACCATGAGGAAGGTGGTACTACCCATAAGTCTTCATATGTTTGTGAAGTTTTGAAGTGTTCTATCAACGGCTTCAAAGGTTGTCTTATGGGACAATGTTGACTCGTCTCAGACAATGAGTTTGGCATCTGGAAGGAGCTTTGCTAACTCCGTAATCTTTGATATGTTGCATAAAGGGAATTCATTTTGGATCAGGTTCAGAGGCAGCTTGAATGTTAAATTGGCTGTTCTTCCACCTGTTGGGGTGTGACTGCAATTCCAGAGGATGCAACAGCCAAAGCAATCTTCTTCTGTTTCACCTTGGCAAACACGAATTAAAAATGTGGGAAGAAATTAAAGTTCAACAGTATTTTCAAAATACAATAAATATATAAAGATACTGTGACGCGGTTTTCTTTACTCTACAAAAGTGGAGGCGCAATGGCCCATTGGTTAGGGCAGCGGACTCGCGGTCGTAGGATCGCGGTTTCGATTCCCAAACCGGGCGTTGTGAGTGTTTATTGGGCGAAAACACCTAAAACTTTATGAGGCTCCGGCAGGGATGGTGGTCATCCCTGCTGTACCCTTTCACCACAACTTTCTCTCACTCTTACTTCCTGTTTCTGTTGTACCTGTATTTCAAAAGGCCGGCCCTGTCACTCTCTGTGTCACGCTGAATATCCCCGAGAACTACGTTAAGGGTACACGCGTTTCTGGAATGCTCAGCCACTTACACGTTAATTTCACGAGCAGGCTGTTCCGTTGATTCGGATCAACCGGAACTCTCGTCGTCGTACCGAAGGAGTGCTTCCATCCACTCTACAAAAGTTTAAATTGTATTGTTATTTTGCATTGGATAACATTATTTCGATATACAGATACAGGATGGCACAACCATTTACAAGGAAATTTACAACAGGAGATTATTATCTATTTCATAGAATTATAAAACTGGAATACACGGTTTGGAAAGAGTTCCCAGCAGCTTCAAGTTAATCGGGTATTTTCACTGAGTTGTCAAATGGCTGTTACTAAGAAAGATATGAATGTCAATTTCTCCAAAAGAATTAGTCTAACCTATATACATATGTTAATCCCTTACTTATGACAGTATAACAGAGTCAACATCCCTCGTGAATAATACTATTATAAATATATGACAGATTGTTATGATCATGGATAATTCGTGGTGGTATGATTCTACATTATGTTAGTAGTTACATATATATCAAATGGAAAAACCAGTAATCCATTATAGCATTCTTGCAATTTTTCCCATTTTGTTCCTGCTGTGATACGGATGAAAGACCTTGTTTTCGTTACAGCTAAATGAATACGTATGCCGTTGTACTAACATTTCATATTATGCATCTTTTCGCTTTTCATTTAACTGTCAGAGTCAGAAATAGATGCAATCTGATGCCCGCTGCTAAAGTAATATTTTAGTCCAAATGCTATTCTGCACATGGCTTTTATTCATATGCTCTACTTTAAAATAAATTAATCTCCTGCTAATGAGAAGTTTGAGATAGATGTTTAGTAGGATTTCCATGGATATAAAGTTCTTAGCTGACTTCATAGCAATATATGAGACAAAGTGTATAGTTACCTGTTTCTAACGTATATCATAAGAACGCATGTACACATCTGCGTGTGTACATGTGTGTATTTATATACTAATGGTTATAAACATAGGTAATATATCGTAGATAACATAGAATCATTGAAGTTGATATAAAATGTGTGGGGCAAACTATAATCTGTTATACTTCCTCTAGTCACTAATGAAATATATACCCTATATTCACAAAAGAAATTGGGCAATATTATTTTCCTGCGCGGAAAACTTTGTTTATATGACAGAAAATATAAATCTAATACAAACTACAGGAATGTGCGGAATCTTAGAAACTCTAATGGTGGAAGCACTCCGTCGCTTACGATGATGAGGTTTCCGGTTGATCCGAATCAACGGAACAGACTGCTCGTGAAATTAACGTGTAAGTGGCTGAGCACTCCACAGACACGTGTACCCTTAACGTAGTTCTCGGGGATATTCAGCGTGACACAGAGAGTGAAAAGGCCGGCACCTTGAAATACAGGTACAACAGTAACAGGAAGTAAGAGTGAGAGAAAGTTGTGGTGAAAGAGTACAACAGGGATCACCACCATCCCCTGCCGGAGCCTCGTGGAGCTTTCGGTGTTTTCGCTCAATAAACACTCACAACGCCCGGTCTGGGAATCGAAACCGCGATCTTATGACCGCGAGTCCGCTGCCCTAGCCACTGGGCCATTGCGCCTCCACAGAAACTCTAATATTACACAGTCGTATGTAATCCCGATAAAAAGGAAAGCAATACATTAACACTGGGTGACGTTAAATGCTTTGAATTACACTGAATTAAAAACCTGGAACGTAAGATCTCTACCCTGATGATAGAGGCTCATCTCATTCTATGTTATATACATCAATACGGTCGCATAGTTTGATGCACTAAATCTGCCAACATTACTATAAATCGCCGATTCCCTATAAACAGCTGTTGGGCTTATAGTACATTCCTTTCACCTTTTCTGTATCATTTGTACTCTCTGTAAATTGGACCTATTGATATAAATATCTATATACTTATACATAAACATTCATTATCTGAAAGCTTCCACCACGAATTGCATGTATACAGGTATACAGATATACAGATTTGGTATTTTATACATTTAATATATTTGATCGGTCTGATTTGTTTATCCTCACACATAATACTATACCTCATGAGCTCGATCCCTCTTTTTTACTTTCTTGCCTTTATGGGACTGACCCCTTTCAAAACATCAGAGTCCCAGTGTGAATTTTTTTAAGCAATACTTAGTGACCTCTATATGGAGAATATCTGGATTTCATCTGTAAAAGATATACATACATACATATATATATATATATATATATATATATATATATATATATATATATATATATATATATATATATCGTTACAGATGAGTTCCAAATATTCTCCAATAGACGTCACTATATAAGGAATATATATATATTATATGTATGTATGTGTGTATGCATTATATTCATAACTGGTTTCAGCCAACGCTTAGTATCAAGTTGGCCAGAAAATCCCTTCTGTGGATTTTTCTAGCACAACTTTGGTTCATCCAGCATCCCAGATGAAAAATTATCCAAATGTTATTTGAAAATCTCCACGTCTACAGAGCGCGAACTCAGGTTGTTTGGCAGGTTGAACATTTCTGAGCCTTTCGAACAGAAGTTGTTAGAGTGCTGAGTTCTTATTCTAGATAAATAAAGATGGGATCTTGTTTAGTACAATGAAATTCTATCCAGTTCCCTGGTTGGTATATCTATCAGTTTAAAATTCGGGAGCTAGGCTTTGTAGAATCTTACACGTGTATATCACTGAATGTATTTTGCATCTTTTGAAATGGAAGTCGGGCCTCAGTTACTTAAGCTTCACCCAGTATTTCATGTGTGGCACCGACTGAAACTTGTTTATGTAGTACGTTGGGTTGCTTCGAATATTGCTGTTAGTTTCCATTTTTATGGTGAACCGAGTCCAGAATATTAATCCAGGCAACTGAACACGACTGTTCTCCATAGGAGCTGTATGATATAATTTTTCATGATTCTGGGTGATTTTAGAATCCAACCAGTCATTTACTTCCACAGTGTAACCAACTTGGTTATATCCACTTGGAACGTTACATCATTAGTGATGTAAATTCTCAAATAACACACCGGCTCTCATTTAAGAATTGTAATACTCCCTCTTGATTTGACCCGATTGCAGTGTGGATATGTATATATATATATGGAACCATTGGTGCAAGACAGTGATTATTTATGGGCAGAATTTAGGTTAGTTGAAATACGTCTGTCACATATTTCAACTACTAAACACACACACGTGTGTGTGTGTGTGTGTGTGTGTGTGTTTGCTTGCGTGTGTGTGTATGTATGTATATTGAAATATAAACAACTGGGAACACTTACAAGTAGCAGTTAAAGCCATCTACACAAAGTAGTGTTTATGTATGAGCAGAATTTAGATTAGTAGAAATATATGTGTATGTATATATATACATACACGCACACGCACACACACACACACACATATTTATATATATATATATATATATATATATATATGTATAAAAATTATATATAAAAAGGGACAAGAACGTGAAATACACAAAGAGACGACACAAAAAAAGAACGGGTCATTCGAAGCCTTTAATCTTCAGTCAGGAATCGGATCATCATAGCAGATTTCGGTTGATTAATCCTGATATTGCTCCGAAACGGCCAGCCCCAATGAAAAACTAACCTGCGAGCATTAGATTTCTTGGAAAAAGGATCGAATGTAAACGAAACAAGGACAGAAAACGGACGAAGCCACGCGAATATAAATACAAAAAAACAAAAATAAAAATAAAAACAAGAATGGTAATAACAGGACAATCCACAAGAGTAAGCTAGAGATAGAGAAACAGACAGAAACAAGGGAAATGCCACTTGTATTCGAACACTATGCAAATATTCTTTAAAAAACTTTTCTTTTAAGTTTTCCAAAATTTTACTGTGTTCCATACTTACTGTCGAAAGAGTCTCAATTACTGAAACCGATTGAAATGCTTTTTTATAATGTTATTTTAGCAGTTTCTATCTTGACTTTTTCTCACACAAACACACACACACACAGACACACATACATACACACACACACTCACACACATGCACATATATATATATATATATATATATATATATATATATATATATTATATATAAAAGGGCTTAGTAAAATAAATTACTTTGCCGCATACTGAACTCATTAGAAATAGCAGCTAAAAAACTTTTTAAAAACTATTTCTAATACTTAAAGAAAACCTCTTTCATATAGTGTTTGCTCAATTCAACTCACGCAAATATGGGGGTAGAGACATTAAAAAAATCAAGTGCAAAGGTTATTTGAAGATCTTCAGAAGCGAGAGGAAGCCGAAAGGGTATGCTCCCACTTTCAGTGTTTTCAAATCCAAACCAGGGAGTTCTGAGCTGATGATAGAAATGTCGTGTTGACTAATCTTGAAACGTACGTTCTCAAATAACCTTTGCACTTGATTTTTTTAATGTCTCTACCCCCATATTTGCGTGAGTTGAATTGAGCAAACACTATATGAAAGAGGTTTTCTTTAAGTATTAGAAATAGTTTTAAAAAAGTTTTTTAGCTGCTATTTCTAATGAGTTCAGTATGCGGCAAAGTAATTTATTTTACTAAGCCCTTTTATATAATGTAATAATTTGAATTCGCCTTAAATGGTCCCTTTGCATACTGAATACTTGGTGAAATTGATTAATTAATTAATTTTACCCTCAATTGTTGAAATTATATATATATATATATATATAATATTATTAGAGACAAAACCACTATTTTGCAAAACAAACAAGGAAAGACTTAATCAATACATAAAATTTTAATAAAAAGTCAAAAAAACCGCCACTACAATTGTTTCTTGTGTTGATCGACAATCTTCAGGTGGACTTCCAATAAGTCAGTTTCATAATTTGAAACTGACTTATTGGAAGTCCACCTGAAGATTGTCGATCAGGACAAGAAACAATTGTAGTGGCGGTTTTTTTGACTTTTTTTTAAAATTTTATGTATTGATTAAGTCTTTCCTTGTTTGTTTTGCAAAATAGTGGTTTTGTCTCTAATAATATTATATAATATTTTACTATAAAATTGGATTTAATCCTAAATCTGATTTTTTCCCTGTAAATTTGGATTTATTCCTTAATATTTATTATATATATATATATATATATATATATATATATATATATATATATATACATACATACATATATATATATATATATATATATATATATATATATATATATATATATATATATATGTATATATATATATATATATATATATATATATATATATTATATATATATATATAATATATATTATATATATTGAGAACGTGTACAAATAACAGTTAAAATACCATTCCTGCGTTGATTCAAATCATCAAATCATCAATCGAAATACAAGATATAGCAGCCAAATCCTCCTCATGTTACGCTGACGATGCATAAAACTGTTTTGTCAGATAATATTCTCGAAGAAAGACTACTGTTTTTCCAAAAAAATAAAAAAGAACAATCACGGAAAAAAGACATTTGTTCATATATTTGCAATTTTATTTGAATTACATTTGAAATGTGGCTGACCACTAAAAATATAGTCTATCGAAAATTGCCAGCCTGCAATCTAAAGTTCATATACATTGGACACGATATGCACAGGTACCAAATTGCAATGCTTCTTGCGATATATGCAGCTATTAATAAAATTTCAAAATAATTGCCATGATTTCACCATAATGCCAATTCCTAAACGCATTCTCCCCATAACTGCATTGAAGAAATATTTCAGTAAGTGTAACTGCTAAAAATGTCAAATCGGGAATTAGATTTAACACATTTATATTTTACGGCTTCCGACCAGGAGACGCTGGGAACAGAGTCACAAAATTCAATTACATAAAAGTAACGTTTATACATTCTGTTTTATTGAAGGTTCCAACATAAGTCTTTGCAATTTTTACCAGAAAAGTCATTGTGGTTCCACTCATCATCATCTTTTTCTTTAACTGTTATAACACGCACCAATACGAGATTGCAGACAATCGGCTGATAACTATTAAACCGTTTTATTTTGTACCGGCCATTTATTCAAGATAGCATGAAATGAAATGCAAACTATAACACATTTTAGTCCTCTGTAGCCTTAGTGATTTAGCCGGGATATTTAAAATCCAGATATGTGTGTGGATGCATGTGTGTATATGTTTGTGTGTGTATCTGCGTGTGCTAGCGAGAACGTGTAATGCTGTGTGTGTGCGCATAATTATATATATATATATACTAGCAGTATCGCCCGGCGTTGCTCGGGTTTGTAAGGGAAATAACTATATAAGTATTTTTAGATATGTAAAGTATAATAGTCATCTCAATATGGCTAACCACAAAGGGGGGGGGGTTACTGTAGCGTTTTACGTTCTGAGATTTAATAATAAATTTTTAGGGAGTTACTTCCCTTATATATGCCAAAAATGCATTAAAAATGGGAAAACTTGATGGTAATTTTTTTTTAAATCGTAGACTCATCGCAGACGCGCGCTAATACCCAGGAGGGCTCGATATGAATCACGACTATAAGATACCCGGTTTTGGTTAAACTGCACTGTAAAATGTGGGAGTAGTAAGGAATCTAAATCGTAGGAGACAGACAGCACACAACCTCACTTTTATATATAAAGATATGAGTGAGAAAGCTAAGTTTTCCGAATTCACACCGCAAGCTAGTTACTCTGCCAAACTTCGTATACATGCGTAGAAATACACACTCACGCGTGCATGACGACATTCACATATGTGCAGTGTGTGCGCGCGTTTATTTTCATGCACGTATACGATGTAAAGTAGAACTTATGACGTGAATTTGTAAAATAGATTTGTGTCTCTAAAATATGTAAGTCAGATGAAAGTAATCACCTGAACAGTAGAAAGCTGTGTATATGCCATACAACTAATGGCGTCCAAAAAGTTTTTCGTAAAGCTTGATGGACAAGATTCATAACATATATCAAATGGCTGACGGACGGTAATAAACAAAAGGAGAAGAAATATAGTAACATTTATGTCTCTCTCTCTCTCTCTCTCTCTCTCTCTCTCTATCTATCTATCTATCTATCTATCTATCTATCTATCTATCTGACTGTTTGTACATCTGCCTGTCTCTGTGTCTCTTTGTCTATCTAGACATCTACACAGTGATGACTATATATAGACAGAGGGATTTCAAAGTGTGTGTTTGAAGATATGAAATGGAATGTAAGCTGTCGTTAGATGCGTAAATGTGACGATTGTTCATGTGACAGTAAGTTGTTTAATTATAAACAGGAAGAAGAAATAAAGGGATAAATTGTGCCCCTTGAGAACGCTTTAGTACTTAGCAAATATTCATGTTCGGACACACCTATCAGCATGCATTGTAAAAGTTTTATTCTCAGTACAATAAAATATTAGCATATTTTTGATTTTAACTTCTTTTTGATTTTAATCTATGCAAAGGCCTAGTTGTTTGTAGACGCGTATGATATTCGTATATTGTTTTGTTTCTTTGTTTATTTTTGTAGTGTCTATTTTCCTCCTCTAAATTTAATTGCTACAATTTTATTTACTCCACTATAGAAAAGAGTCATCAGACATTTTCATGAAATTCAGACACATGCACGCGCACACACACACACACAGACACGCATACAGGCAACACATAGATGCCAACATTAATCTTGATCTAGATAGAGACATAGAGAAACTCACACCTATAAATGCAGCCATATAGACATCACCTACAAACACATAATAATATGTAGGGAGTGTGTTTATATGTATAAGAATGTGCATATATATATATATATATATATATATATATATATATATATATATATATAAGCACACAGTTACAAACACGCATACACATAAAACAACCAAGGACACTCACTGAAGCGCATAGACACATATATGTATACCCTATATCTAACCCTAAACCTAAGGTTGACCAAAGACGTGTGAGTGGATTTCGTAGACAGAAACTGAAAGAAATTTGTCGTGTATATATATATATATATATATATATATATATATATATATATATATATATATATATATATATATATATATATATTATATAGAAGGAGCTTCTACAGGACTAGAACTGTTTCATTCAAGAGAAATCTTCAGGAAGCCCTGCTATGTATTGAGTACCTTATTTACTGTGGTTAACCCCGAATCAACCCGGGACATACATATATATATATATATATATATATATATATATATATATATATATATATATATATATATAATATATATATATATTATATATAATATATATATATATATATATGTGTGTGTGTGTGTGTGTGTGTGTATATGTGTATATATATATATTATATATATATACATACATACATATATATACATGCATACATGTATACATACATACATGTATGTGTGTGTATGTGTGTGCGTATGTATTTGTCTGTGTGTAAATGAATAAAAAATGGAGATATAAGTAACACTAAAATGAAAAATTGATATTTAAAATTTATTAACAGAACTCGATATTATATTATATTCATATAATAATGTAGCATAATGTAATAAATTAAATACATCCAATCTCTATGTTAAAATTCAATATAGATTAATATGGTAATTTTAAAACTTCATAATGACTTCCATATCATTATTATAATTATTATTTTCCTACACAAAAATTACTTTTTTATTAGAGGAATATAATATATAATGCTTCTAAGAAATATATATATATATATATATATATATATATATATAAGTATGAAATAATTATAAAAACACACATACATGCATACATAGTACATATAAGACATATATACACATATATAGATGCATACACATAACAATACATAATACGAACATGTATTCATTTACTGATATACAAAACATAGCTAATTAAAAAAATGTTTTAACAAATAACTCATGTACAGATGTCAATGTATAAACATACATACACACACCACATGTATATATATACATATACATACATATATTTATATATATATATATATATATATATATATAATATATATATCTTCAATTATATAGTATCACGGTAGATGTGTGTATATGTGTATATATATATATATATAATATATATACATATACACATATCTACCCTGATACTATATAATTGAAAATATATATACATACACAAAAATATATATAAAAATAAATGTATCTATAAAATAAAAGTAAAATAAAATAAAGAATATATTTATAATCATAATTATATTTTTTACACATTTAAAACCTATAACTATTTAAATAATTATAGCTAATATAAAATTATAATTTAATATAATGGAATTTAAATAAACGTTATTATACGATAATTTACTCGCAATATACTTTTAGATTAATAAATATTCCTTCATAAAATATTAAGTATATGATCCTAATCTATTTACTAAACAATAGCAATAATGATATTATACACATGTACACATACACTTATACATATATATACATATATACATACAAGCATGCATCTACAAATGGACAGAAAAACACACACAGAAACACGTACACATATACATATATATGTGTATATATATATATATATATATATATATATATATATATATATATATATATATATATATATATATTATATATATTATATATATATATATAATATATATATTCTAATGTTTCTAAAGCTTATATAGCAATATAACATTTAATTATCTTACAAAGGTTATCTAACAAAGTTTAATACCAAATAGACCTCTAAATAATCAATTCAACTTAATTATAATTTCTTCACACATATTTTGAAGAGTACTTTTATGAGGGAACTATTTCTTTTTTGTCGCTAAGAACTTCCTTTTTTGATGTTAAAATGTTATTTTTCTTCACACATATTTTACATCTATTATGAGAAATTTTATAGGATCTAGCCAGACTAATTTATTATTATCCTGCAACTCTCATATAAATTTACTTAAAACTGGAGCTACATAACTTATC
Organism: Octopus sinensis; assembly: GCF_006345805.1. NCBI lineage: Eukaryota > Metazoa > Mollusca > Cephalopoda > Octopoda > Octopodidae > Octopus > Octopus sinensis. The sequence goes on along the minus strand of NC_043006.1, from coordinate 8,687,563 downwards.
TCTGTTTCTACATGTATATTCTTCATTTGAAACACGCCACTTATTGAAATTTTCGGTTTACCCAAAATCAAAATAACTATTTCCTTCAGATTCTACCCGACATCTGCATTTAAGTTTTTTGTGGATACAAATATACAATCACAAGTTCTAGCTACACGATTTTATTTTGATTTCGTCCATTGTTAAAGTATTATTAGTTTTATTACTAAAACATGTATCTAATTTATTGTTATTGATCGAAGAGATAATTGTAAAAATGCTTTTAGTTAGTGAAAAACCAATTTTAACCGTTTTATTATTAATTATTTTATTATACTTATTTACCTTATTGAAATATTTAGATATAGATTTGTAAAAATATTTAACTAAATTAGTTTTTGTTTTTTTTTTCGCAAAAGGATTAACAAACCGAATATTTTAGTTGAGTGGGAATGCTAGATTCCCTTGTTCGGAAATATAAGGACAAAGATCGTGTCGTATAGCCAGCTGGAGAGGATGTCTCCTGGGGCTAAATTGCAGCAACATTAGTCCTAAACCAGGACTGCCATTTTATGTTGGCAAGCAATCTTTGCTACAAAGTATCATCCTTATTTTTAGTAGATTTACTAAATTTACACAATTCGCTGTTTATCGATTTAGAATTATTAAACATTTTACTGCTTTTATCCTTTCTACTATATACAATCTTATATATATGTACATATATATATATATATATATATATATATATATATATATATATATATATATTATATATATATATCGCTTTATTAAAGGCTTCATTATAGTATTCAGCATTACTGAAAATTCTCCCATTAGAAGATAAAAATGAAATTAGACCGGAAATTAGACGTGTAATTACTTTAGGATGATTACTATTAAAATCAACATACTTGAAGTTTGTATTAGGTTTATGATATGGTCTATATTTGGCTGTAACAAGATTCAGATTAACATCTATGTAATTAAGAGAATGATGTTCGTTTCAATGAGAAATTAATAAACGAAGTCTTTTAAAAATCTATGCCGTTTTTTTTTCATATACAAATCTAATTTCTTATTGGGTAGGGTATTAATTAAAAACAGCGCATCATCCCTTAATAGCCCACCTTTAAGTTCAGAATATTCACTACATAAATGAAGCAGAATGTATATCCCTGCAATATGAGGAACCAGACCAGAATCACTCGTATTTTTTGCTAACCCGGTATTTATTACCAAATAAAATTACTGAATTTCTAGCTTCTAAAATTATTTTAATTTCTCTTAAATTAAGTTTAGATCTATTGTTAGCAAGCAAAAGTGTCTGATTAAGAACTATAGGATTTATAGATGGATAATGATTATCAATATCTATTAAATTTACTTTTATTTTCATTATCTATTCCAACAAAACAATTCATAGCATTCATAGATCAAGTTTCAATTTTCTCTTAAGTGTTGTTAAATATTCATCTAAAATACATTTTACATGATTTACCTATTTCAGATCACCTTGAGCAAATCAATCTAATTTTACGTTTTGAATAGAATTTATCCTCAATATCTTTTAGAGTTATTCTAGGCCTCATAGGCAAAACTGGCTCTGTCCTTTCATCAAGATTATAATTCTCCATAATCTGCGAAGATTCCAAGTTAATACACCGTAGAAAACTATACTTACTACCTTATACCTACTACTTATTTCATTTTTGATTAGGTCGTAGTATTTTAATATACCAATATTATACAAGTTACTGGTTTTATCAGACATATTTTGTTTAAGGTCAGATACCAAATTCTTCAGATTCCATAACTGTTCATTCCCCCTAGATGATACTTAATGAATTTACTTTTTTCTCTATAGGCAATATATTATCCCCAAATACCGTGGCGGAAATGCTTTGGTTTTAGTTTTTTTTTTTTTTTATAAAGACATTCAACACCTTCCTTTTCAGAATCAAATCCTTGTTCAAATTCCTTCTCATAATAAAAGGTCTTCCAACCTATCCTATGTATAAATTCAATAGCCTTGGTAATTAGATCCGTCATACAATCCTTTTAAGTGGTTTATTAAACGTCAATTAGTAATTTCTCCATTTTGCCAGCGAAAAACAGTATAAATATCATCATACATGTAATATTTTTAATTAAACCCAGTACAACGAAAATAGGAATGAAAACATACATTTTTTAAAAAATTACATGAGTATATATATATATATAATATATATATATATATAATATTTAAAGTTAGCACAATCTTTGGGGATGCGATCATTCATTCATTGATTGCACAGACTGGGGTGCGTCGACATATCTTTCTTCTGTATTCCGTACCAAATACACGCGTAATCAATGATCTAGATATATATAACTTCATTTTCTTCAATTCATATTCTGTAACATTATCATTAAAATAAACACATGCATATTGGATCTCTAATTCTAGTTCTTAAAAAAACACTGAAAATGAGATGGCAACTACATTGATTAATTTACATTGGGTCATATATATGTGTGTGTGGGTGTATGTATACAAGATACGGACTACAAAAATTATTAAATACATAAAATAAATAAACTCTAAACAATATATATATAATAAAGCTAAAATACAAAAGGGGAAATATCAATAGATACCGCATGGAATATGTTTCCGTATTATTGCTTACAAACATATGTTCGCACTTATTACTGTTAATTAAATTCTGATGCACACGTTTCTGATATATAAAAATTATTTACTGTATTTTCATCATTTTTTTTTTCTTTTTAGGCTGACGATTCGTGCTCGTTGTCCAATGATTCTCAGAAAGTATCCTATGGATGAAGCTATTTGCCATCTTAGTCTCGGGAGCTGTATGTATAAATATTACAAGTTGTCATATAGATTATGTGTCTCTCGCACACAATTTTTGTTTGAATTTCTTTATATTCTTTATTTGGCAATCCATAACTATATAACTCTCTCTCTCTCTCTCTCTCTCTCTCTCTCTCTATTTCTGAATTTTTTAGGAATACGAGTGCTTGCATGTGTGTGAGCGAGAGAGAAAGAGAGAGAGAGAGAGAGAGAGAGAGGTGGAAGGCAGAATATAAAATGGCGATCTTGCAGAATCACTACCGCACCAGGTCAATTGCTTAGCAGCATTTCGTCCGTCTTTTCGAACTAAGTTCAAAATTCGCCAAGGTCGCCTTTACCTAACATCTTTTCGGTTCCGATAAAATAAACACCAGATGAGAACTAGGGTCGACTTACCTCTTCCAGGAATTGCTGGAGTTGGCCTGAAAATTGGAAACTAATATGCATATATATGTATATATATATATATATATATAATATATATATATATAATATATATATATATATATATATATATATATATGGTGGTTGTCTACTCCTTATGCAGAGTTTGACCACCTCTTGAAACTAGACCATACAACCATCATGGCATCTGATGAGGCTTTTTAAAGCAGATAATATCTTGAAATGGCACCCATATAGACTGCACATCCGAGTTGCACCTCGAAGATTTTCTGATAAGTTCTCATCTTTCTGAATGTTAAAATGTATTTTGAGCCCTCTGTTAGATTTTCAGACCTTCTGGCACATATTGCATTGAAAGGTGTGCACAGATATATAGGGAGGATATTTAGTGGAGGTTCGTTTTCCATGGATTCTCAACTATGTATATATATACTTGTAGATTTCAGCGGTCCAGCATAGCGAATGAATGGAAAGAAAGAGTTTGTGTTGGTACTGGGAAGTGATCACTACTAGTGTGTGTGGATTGCTGTGGGGTTGGTATGAAATGAAGAGAGGAGGTGAGGTTGGCATCAGATGAAGAGAGGAGGCAAGTTGAACCCATGTGGTGCAAGGCGGTCATGCAGTTTATGAGCTCGTTTGAAGGCGGAAAGGTGTAGGTTGCGGAAGATGTGCGAAGTGGAGGGGTCAGTGTCGCAGGAATGTTCGTAGAATGGTGAGTTGGAGGGGCAGGGTAGAGAGGTGGTAGCTGATGGGAAATGAGGTAGCTGATGAGCGGGTTCGAGGAGAAAGAGCAGATGCACAGTCCACAGATGATGCCCTGGCAAGGGCGGTGTGGATAAGGGTGAATGCAAATACACATAGGATGAAGTGGCGTACCATGTGTTGAGACTGAGTCTCAAAGTCATGGTTGTCACTGCAGAGCCTGCGCAGACAGAGGTATTGTTAGTAGGGCATGGAGAACTTGTTGTGGGTATGGTAGGAGAAGGAAGAGTTAAGGTAGGAGTGTGAGTCAGTGTGTTGTTACTGGATAGAGGTTAGTGAGAGCGGAGTGGTGTATCGAAGTTGCCACGCTGTAGGACTGAACCCAGTACCATGTGGGTGGTAAGCAACCTATTTACCACACAGAAACGTATTTTTATATATATATATATAAATATATCGATGATGTTCGTTTTATGCTCAAGTTATTTATTAGCCTATTGAATACTGAATTGAAGAAATATGTTTCATTATTTAGCAGAGTACACATTTATTAATTTTAACTGGAAAACATATTAGGAGTGCCTCTCCGGGTGTTCTTATTCATCAGGTTATTAACGGGGAGCAAACCGAAATTTATAGACATACGTAGGTCTGTGGGTCTGCACTTGAAGGTTCGAGTTTTGTTATTAATGATGTTGACTTCATGACCATAAGCTTATGGCTGTAACTCCTGGATACTGAGATGTGTTGTGTTCTGGAACAAAACACACCACTTAACTTTAGTTTAGTAAGCTGAGAAAAGTAAGTTTGCAAAGCCGGTATCCCGTCGAGGAGAGGGAAATTTATACTCCACATAATCTGCTTCCCGGCACACAAAGCCGAGACACCGGCTTTATGTGCCTATTGCTCGGGAATAACCGTTGATGTTATACAGACACACACACATATATACATTCTGTTAGTAATTGACTATACAAGTACGTTTATACAAACACGAATATAACACACACGCACACACAGTTACACATACACAGTCACACACACACGTACTCTCCTATACTTTTAATCTGTGAAAGCTATAAAATTACTCCAGGACCGAGAGCTTCGCGATGCGTATGTGTACATACGTCTGTGCATATGATGTATAAATATGTGTGCTGATGCATAAATGTGTGGAAAAGTATGTCGAAATTGTTGATTTATTATCATTATTAGCAGATCGATACTTTTGACGAAATATGTTCTAGCTAATTAAGTCTTCATGTCCATTGATAAAGATAATTTATCAGCATCTCCGTTATAGCTGGAATGGTTGGTGGTAGCTATCCCGAGACAAAGGCAGATAAGTAGCTAGCATCTAAGTTTCAGCCGGAACGGTTGGTGGTATCTATCCGGAGACGAGGGGAAGGTAGATAAATAGATAGCGTGTCTGTTACAACCGGAATGGTTTTGTGGTAGCTTTCAGGAGGTCTGACGAAGGCAGATAAATAGATAGGAACGATGATAGGGAGTTTTATAGAAATATAGATAGCATAATGTTTAGATATACTCGTATATGTGAGGGAGACTTTCACTATTGTGTAGATTATTCCCGTTGAATGGAAAGATTGACTATGAAATATGCATCGGCTTAACAATCCTGTCTGCAACTGCACAGACAAGGAACATAGGCAAATTCAGGGTAAGGGATATCGCGTTTAATGTGGATAGGGTAGTTAAAAGGAAAACTCAATTTAAGATTGGGAGTCGTTATGTGTTTAGAAATATTTGCTTGTGACATTGTGAACGAGGTGGCTAACGAAGAATGGCGTGTAGAATGTTTCTGTGTGTTTACGAGATGAAAGAGGTGAATTTCAAGCAAGGGTGGAAGGTGCTGCGAAATGTCTTGCAAGTGTTGATATATTCGCCTGAAAATGATTTGGCACTCGTTCAGAAATTTGATTAGCGTCTGTGTAGCACTGATATGGCTCCAGTTAACCGTGAGGTGCAAACAATGAAAGTGTTAACGTAACTGGGACCGATTCTCGTTTCTGTAGCAGCTGCCAATATTCATTGAATAACAATGCTCGAGAAAGATAAGCATTAAATGTTGAACATGGGATCGGGTTGGCGGAGACATGTGCCAGAGGACGGGTGCACGTAACGGGTTGGTGAATAGTACAACATTTGAGGAATATTGGATGTTTAGCTGACAGCAAACTGCTGCGGATGTCAGTGCAGTAAAAATAGACGTGAGAAAGAATAGACGTGATGGACCAGAAGAGATGAAAAAGCAACTGAAACTTGAAAGGGTGTGGTTGGATTGATCCATGTCATATACGAAGCAAGGTAGTGGGAAGAGGCGTTGGTGGTCTACGACAGAGAAGAGGTTTCCTGGGTAGATAAAAGCGAAGATGAAGGGGCACTCAGGCCTGCCAAGTGTATGGATGTGTGTGAGTTAATAGGATGTAGAGACGCTGAGTTTCTAGAAACTGATAAAAATGATGACATATCTGGTGTGGGGAGGTTTAGTAGGATAAGTTTTCACACTTATTGGAAAACAATATATATATGTGTGTATATATGTGTGTGTATGTGTGTGTGTGTGTCTACATATATAAGTTGTGTGTGTTTATGATTATTCTGTTTTGTGAGAGAGAGCTTAATCTGGTGTAAGGGTTACCATAGAAATTGAATATGTTCTATCCGTACGTGATACAACGTCGGTCATTTTATATATTTCTCATTATAAGATTATAGATATAAATTAATTCTGATTCATTTCCTGTGGATCTCATTTAGAATTCAAGTATACATCTATAAACATAACCCCTGATTAATATGTAAGCACATAAACAGTAGTCGTATATGGCCGGTTGCATATGTGTTTATATACATATTTCACATATTCTCTGATCGTTCTGTCTGATATAATAACATTTAATTATATTCACAATTTAATTGAATTTTTTTTTATTTTGTATTAACTCTCATCCTTTCATCTGTTATTTGTTTCAAAGACAACTCATTCTACAACATTGTTTGATTAATCCGATTGAATATATGATTGTAGTTCAAATAAGGATATTGCCGTGGGAGTTTAAAGTGTTTAAGGTCCCCAACTATCGGATCGTGCAATGCGATGTGTCTCTAAATGTAAACAATGTTTCGAAACTCCTTGCCTACCCATCGCCGCACTGCGCTACTGACTGCATTGCTTTCTTTCTTTCTTTCTTTCTTACTTTCTTTCTTTCTTTCTTTCTTTCTTTCTTTCTTTCTTTCTTTCTTTCTATCTATCTATCTATCTATCTATCTATCCATCCATCCATCCATCCATCCATCCATCCATCCATCCGTCTATCCATCCATCTATCTATCTATATATATACATATATATGTATATATATATATTTATACATATATGTGTGTGTGCGTATGTGTGTGTGTTTGTGTGTGTGTGTGTGTAAAGTCAATCATTAGTCTCATGGGTGATACATCATATCATGTCAGTGAGTTAGAGATCAGATTGTCGCAAATTGAAAATTGAAGGAATGGAAGACGCAATGTGGTTGTGTGATATTCTACAGAACTTCCAATGTGGCTAAAGACCTCTGAGCAGCTGTCCCATGAATTGAAGTTAGATAAAAAAATAATATTCATAGGGACAACCCCAAATCAAGTCGACTGTCTACGAGAACAATTGAAGATCACAAAAAGCTGTCATAAAACTTCAAAACAGCTGATGCATGACGTTGCTGTAAGTTCGTGTCATGCCTGATGATTAGCAAAAAGATATAGTCATAGACTCTTTGTGGTTGTGTCTTTGTACACTTTATAATGAGATGTTTTTGTACTTCTGCAGATGATCAAAAATTCATTTTGAATGGATTCCCTGGTGTATTTCAGAAATGTAGAGCATTTTTGTGTATCACAAAACGCATTTATTCATTCACCTCTCCTCGTGACATTTTTGCAAGATGTAGAGTTTTTGTACTCCAGCTAATCTCTCTATATCTAAACTCTCCCGGCTAGTTTTTTCTTGTAAATTTGAAATTTTCCCCCGAAAGGCTGGCGATTTCGAACAAAGAAACTTATTTCGTGGAAATGCACACTATTTTTGGAGAAGTATTACAAGATGCATTTCAAAAAGGAAAGAATTTTGAAAGATATGCAATAGAACTAGTATTGGATTTGATATTTAATTAAATGTTTATTAAAGCAAAAAGTCGGTTTCTAATAATTTCCGTAAATTTTTGGACAACCCTTATAATCATATTGAATTCTTGAAACCATGACGATCAATTGTCTTGCGGCTAGCGCATACTTCATTAACACCACAACATTGTAGGCATTCACAATTCATATAAAATTAACAATGGTATTCTCGGCGTAAAAGTGCAAACAATTCTTCAAAATATATTTTCAAGATGTGGCTGACGGATGAAAATAGTGAATATTTTCTGTGACTACGATGAGAGTAAATAATTAGTGTCCAAACATACGGTATAGCAGGTAGACCTTGCGTCTGACACAAATCCAGCTCGCAACTAATACAGTGATGTATTGTACAACTCGCATTTTATAATTGAAGTCATACCCAACAATGATTACTTACTTTGATCTACCTTCTATCTGTCTATCAATTATTAGTTTTGTCATAATAGTTCTCTTTATTTATTTTCTCCATTTTTTTTATCTGTGGATTCATAGGTGTAATCAGTATGAAAGGGATCTTTGTTTTCATATAAGCCTTTTCAAAAACTTCCATTTATTTATTCTTTCCTGGCGGTCATATGGTATTTCTACAAATATTATTCATCATATTTCGGTAGACGTCCCTGTCTTGATAAGGAAATACACGTATACAAAGACAGATTTAATACTATATTTAGAAACGCAGGTGTAATGAAATACATATCACCCATGTTTAGAAGCATGAACGGTATAAAATTATGCGAACTTTATAAACACATACAACCAATAACTGTATAAATCTATACTCACTGTATAAATATTCAATAATTATATTTTTGTATATAAATAATATCAACATATTTTAATATTTCGTTTTTGGATTTGGTTTTCAAGATTTTTTTAATGAATTCGTGTGTTGAAATAAGAAATAAGAGGAAATTTTACCGGTGAGTGTGTTAAATAATAAGGCACTAAAAGAGAATGACTCTCCCCAGACACAACATTTTTTAACATGTATCAATATAGGAGGAATTTATCAACATATAACTGAAACTTATTTTAACCACCGCGTATGGAAAGCAAAGTCGGCCACGGCAGAATTTGAACTCAAAAAGAAAGGAAGATCGAATTTACTATTAAATATTAACTGTATTATAACGAAGAATATTTCATCCGGTATAGTGAGTGAAACTCTATGAAGTACACGGGAATATATCAATTGAATCAAATATTGTCTTCATTGTCAAAAAATGCCAACTGATTTTGTCAGTACATCTTAAATAGACAAGAAGACAGGCAATACCGAAATATAACTTCACGAAAATATTCTTTAGATACATCAGCTAACGTATGCCAAATATATCGATTTATACCAGGCTTTAACAATGTTAAAATATAGGAATATTTTTGAAGTGCCTTACCACGTATCATCACTTCATGGCTTTAAACTTATATTGGGATAAACAAATATATGAGAAGTATATAAGGAAATACATGTATCTATATATATTAAGTATAACATATATGTGTATGTGTGCATAGGTGTGTGTATATATATATATATATATATATGCATGTATGTATGTATCTATGTATGTATGTAATTATGTGTGCATTAAATGTGTTCTGTGCGACAGAAGCAGTATTAGTTTCAAATAACCACAGTGTTTTATATTTAAAGCAGATACTTCGTTGAAACCCTACTAAACATTAAGTTTCGTTCCAAGATATAGTGGTGAAAACATAGAAATACAGATATTGCCGTAGCAGCCGTGCTGTAATTGCTCGTGCCAGATATCCAGCTTCCGTGACGTGATATCCACTGGTCAACACGAGTCAGGAAAAAAATTCAATCACAACTGTTACAGTAAAATTGTGATTTAGAAATTAGTGTTGTCCATGTTATGTGGTAGGCTGGATAAATATTCGCTATGGGTAACAGAAATGGTATTAGTTTAAAAGCCTATTAACTGCCGATATTTGTAGCGAGATAGCATCTTTTAAAAAAATCATAGTTAAAAAATAATAAAACCAATGTTATCAGTAATAGCCAAACTTCGTCTAGCAACTGCGGTGGCTTTGCTAAATGTGGATTTCTGATTATTTGCGATTTTTTTCCTGCTTTTTGTAATAACAATGGCACATACACCACTGGACGAATTTTATTAAGTGTTTTCTGTGGCACATGGCGAATATCCTTTTCAGCCTGCAGGTTACTTGCGTAGTGGCTACTTTTTCAATCGCTATTTTACCATACCAGTAGCAGCTAACTATTTCTTAGTGGAGGCACATGGCCTAGTGGTTAGAGCAGCGGACTCGCGGTCGTGGGATCGCGGGTTCGAATCTCAGACCGGACGATATGTGTGTTTATGAGCGAAACACCTAAGCTCCACGCGGCTCCAGCAGAAGGTAATGGCGAAACTTCTGCTGACTCTTTGGCCACAACTTTCTCCCTCACTCTTTCCTCCTGCATCTTGCAGCTCCCGTCCAGGTGGGGGAACCTATACGCCAAGAAACTGGGAAACCGGCCCTTATGAGCCAGACATGGCTCGAGAAGGAACAAAACAACGTTTTCTTAGCATGCGATTTACCAATGAATTACCAGTTACTGACAAAACCCAAAGGAGCCAAAACCGTTCCTGAACGATTTTCTCTTTCTACCGATATATTTTTGTGTTGGTTAACACCATATGCCTGATGCAATGTCGTGTTGACTACAGCAGATGATAGGCTTTCAACAATGTATCTGCTTCAAATATGAAACGCAAATTGCTATCCAATAATGTTCATTTAGGTAAGCAACGATAAATCATATCGTCTGAATCTGAATGTTAATTAATATCAATTGCACAAGAAATTCATCAGCATATAGAAAGTGATTAAGAGGTGAACATAACTATATGAATTATTACAATGTAATTCACCTGTATTAGCTTCTCTCAAATTGTATCATCATATTTCACACGTACAAAATTATATTGCTTTATGGATTTATATCAAACACATCGCTATATAACATGATATCTAAAAGATATAAGGATATAAGTGCTGTAAACAACTTTTATCAGCATATATGTAACCTATTTCCACTAATGGCATCTTTTAATACGTCTGGCAACCGCATCGAAGTGTGTAGAAATATCTTCATTATTGATATAAAGTATGTTTATCTAGAAATCAACATAACTTAACTGCGTAAATGCGAGAAATTCATTGCAATATAGTGTCATAGGTCGACTGTACCAAGAGGTATCTCTACTACTTATATATTTATATATGTAGGTTAAGTCGTGACAACAAATTTTAGTCCTCCCGATATGTTTAAACGGTATAGATACACAGCATATATATAACAAAATATGTTAGATGTTATGCTATATATGACATGTATCATTCAACGAAATATAAATATTTGTCACAGTTGTACAATTTATTAACTTTTTATCCGTCGTCTGTGTAGATGATATCTTTATTAATATATATATATATATATACAACTATATAAGTATGAATTCTTTATCAATATATATTTCTCACATTCTACTCTCAGCATATTTCAAGTTTATGTTACATATGTCTATATGTGAAGTATATGTCGTTATATTTCGGTCTCATGATATAATATTTCCATTACAATAATATTGCATCACTTTCCTATTAGGTCCACTATTATCAGCATAGAGTTACATCTGAGAGGCGGATTAGTACTAATACTTTTAGCATGAGTACTACATACATGTGAATAAATGCTTCTTTTTATTTCAGAACCAAAAGTATTTATCCGTAAAAAAATAATGTTTCAGGATTGATATAGTGTATCAATTTAAGGTAATAACAAGGGACCGTACATATTATTACACAGGTGCGTCTGCTACAGTTTGGAAATCTAGATTACATTATCATTTTCAGCCGTTTTTGTATAGAAGATCATATCATTCTACGAATCTTGGCAAACGCATTTGGGAGTAAAAAGATAGGAACATTAAGTATGATTTACAGTGGGCCATTATTAGTTACGCACCATCCTATAATACTGGGGATTTTAAATGTAATCTTTGCCATGTGGAAATATATATAATTACTTCTAAATTAATATTATTGAAATGAAAAGGTGAATTTACATCGAAATATTCTCACAAATGCAGAACAGCATTTAAATATTTCAATTCTAAATAATCCATTATTTATAATTGCTTTTCATATAATATTATGTACATAAGTTTTCTATAGATTTTCATCACATTTAATAAATATAGATAACTAATTGTCGTCACGTAGGAATTCTGTTTCCAATTATAGTAACGTAGAATTCCTATGAATGCTTTATATATATATATATATATATATGTGTGTGTGTGTGTGTGTGTGTGTGTGTGGTGTGTGTGTGTGTGTGTGTGTGTATGTTTGTGTGTGTGTGTGTGTGTGTGTGGTGTGTGTGTATGTTTGTGTGTGTGTGTTGTGTGTGTAAGTATGTATATATATATATATATATATATATATATATGGTCGAAACATATCTAAGTTTATATATATATATATATATTTAAATATATTTATATATATATTGATGTAAATCTATTTATACACACACACACACACACACACACACACACACATATATATATATATATGCATTGTGTGTGTATATATATATACAGCGAGATAGTGAGAGAGAGAGAGAGTCTAATGGAATTATTCCAGGACTCCGTCTTCAAGAACTCAGGAAAACAATAACTGACAGACACTCTCCTCCCTCACTCATTGACGATGGGATTGAACGTGCCAAGAAATAAAAAGACATTAAGGAAACCAAAACGGAACGCCACGCCTTATCTCAAAATACTACCGTATGTATCACCTCACAACTCTAGAGACAATGAGGTATACAACACTATTGTACAAAATTCACCAACGATTCCTAGGGGTCCAAAAATGAATAACATTCTGAAAATACGTAATTTCGTCAAATGTAAGAAGCAACCGAAATCACTGAAAATAATACTGGCAAATGAAAAGCTTAACACAAGAGCCACGTGGACGTCCCAATGTGGAACATGATCAAACGTACTGGAAGTTTCGGAATTCCAATTCAAACAAGGCGAGACGTTCATAATTAAGGCTTTCTTCACTTGTGCATACGACAATTCAATTTATGTTATAATTTGTTTAGGTTGTGGACAGAAGTATACAAAACAGGGAGTATGTCACTTAGACGGAGAAGCACTCGGCTTATAGACAGATGTTTTGAGTGAACACACATTTCACAGTGCATTATTTACATTTGACGGGTATTTGTCCTAATCTTGTTTGTTGTTAATACAACACTTCTGTTGACGTACCGTCCGGCCTTCATAGGTTGTCTTGGGGAAATTTCGAACCTGGGTTCTCATTCCTAACGTATTTTTGATGTTGTTGCTGTTTTTGTTGTTGTTGTTATTATTATTATTATTATTATCATTATTATCATTATTATTATTATACCGGTTCCCGGATGCTACTCGTATCTGCACACATTTAGGAGGTTGTTGTGTCCGTTTAGTTTTCGTATTTTCCAGTGGTGTTGTCTGTCTATTATTTTAACTGCGTCCCATAGGGGGAGGTGGTCTCCATTTTTCCATACATCATCACCCCTCCTCGATTTATCAATATCTCCTCGTGTCACAGCTTTGCAATGTTCCTCTACCCTTATTTTGAGGGGTTGGCATGTCCCGCCCTTGTATAACCTACCACTGCTGCATGGGATGGAGTACACGCAGTCTTTAGTCATATTCTTCATCTGATGGTTATTTTACTCTAAGGAGATATTTGCGAAGAATTGCTCTTGAATATTGTCCTGATGTTATATGGGCCACATATCCTTTGTATCTTTGCGGAGAGGCCTTTCACATAGGGTAGACACACTGTGGATAGTTTATTGATTTTTGGGGGTAGTTGTTGCTTAATAGCTTGTTGTTGATCTTGATCATTTCTTCGTGGTGTGTATCGCTGATTATATTCTTTGCTCGATGTTTTAGGCACTGAGCAATATATCTCTTTACATTGTATGGATGATGGGAATTGATGTTGAGGTAACTTCCAGTGAAGGTCGCCTTGCGGTATACGGATATTCTCAATCCATATTTGTCCACGAGTAAGTATATGGCGTAGTGGTTGAGAGCGTGGGCTACTAACTCCAAGATTCCGAGTTCGATTCAAGGCAGTGACCTGAATAATAACAATAACAACAACAAAAACAACAACAGCAACAACAGCAAGAACAACAGCAACAACAACAACAATAATAATAATACTAATAATAATAATGATAATGACAATGACGATGACGATGACGATGATGATGATGAGGAGGAGGAGGAGGATGTTGATGATGATGATGATGATGATGACGATGACGATGATGATGATGACATCGAAAAATACCTTAGGAATGAGAACCCAGGCTCTAAATTTCCCCCAAGACCCTTGATGAAGCCTGGAGGGTATATCAGCCGAAACGTTGTGTTAACAACAAACAAGATGAGGATAAATATCCGTGAAATGTAAATAATCTAAATAATATACATAAAGCCTCATCTCTTAAGTATAGAACTGTATTAAATTTCACAGGTTTCCCCATCTATCAGTGCTAAGACACAATTTCTGTATACGAACGTTTGAGTAAAGAATATTTATCATAAAATACAAAACACGCTTAAATATGGTCTCATAATCAAATTGGATCTCAGTAAATATTTTAATTCATGATCACATATCCATCAATAAAACATATTTCATCTTACTACATTAGCTTATGAGTTTTTGTATGTTTCTTTAACCTTCCTCCAAAATTAGCAATTACCTCCTCTGGCCCGTGTAATAACTGTCACCAATTATTTCCTCTTACAATTTTCTACTTATCTCATTCACAAACATTCATACAAGAAAACGGTCTAGAGTGGCATACGTTCCATGTACATGATATTGCCATGCGTATCATTTGCATTCACATGCATAAAATATATTAATATATATTTCTTTACTACCCACAAGGGGCTAAACACAGAGGGGATAAACAAGGACAGACAAACGGATTAAGTCGATTACATCGACACCAGTGCGTAACTGGTACTTAATTTATCGACCCCGAAAGGATGAAAGGCAAAGTCGACCTCGGCGGAATTTGAACTCAGAACGTAACGGCAGACGAAATACGGCTACGCATTTCGCCCGGCGTGCTAACGTTTCTGCCAGCTCGCCGCCTTAATTTTAATTATTAGCATATATATTAATATATGTTGAGAGCATCAACATGTGCCGACAGTAGTTACAGGCAACACAGCCTGTCATTTTTATGGACCTATTTCATATTTCCTTTGAAATATATGGAAGGACCCGGTATAGGACAGCTGTTATAATGTGAGGTTGATGTAACGTAATCGAGACGGAAAGCGGTTATCAAAAGACGCTGGTTCGTGTTTGTCTTTAGTAATATACATTTCGACTGTACCTTTTGTGATGCCAACCAAACTCATTTGGATATATATTTCGGATGTGAAACTATGTATTGCTATATGTGTGCGTGTGTGTGTGTGTGTGTACGTGTGTGTATATTTATGTATATGATATATATACATGAAGGCGCGTGGCTCAGTGGTTAGAGCGTCGAGCTTACGATCGTGAGGTTGTGAGCTCGAATCCCGGACCGGGCTGCGTGTTGTGTTCTTGAGCAAGACACTTTATTTCACGTTGCTCCAGTTCACTCAGCTGTAGAAATGAGTTGCGACGTCACAGGTGCCAAGCTGTATCGGCCCTTGCCTTTCCCTCGGACAACATCGGTGACGTGGAGAGGGGAGGCCGGTATGCATGGGCGACTGCTGGTCTTCCATAAACCACCTTGCCCGGACTTGTGCCTGGGAGGGTAACTCTCTAGGTGCAAACCCATGGTCAGTGTCTGACCGAAGGGGGTCACCATCACCATATATATTTATATATATATATATATATATATATATAATATATATATATATATATATACATATATATATACATACATATATATATACATACATATATATGTATATACATACACATATACATAAATACATACATATATGTATACATATATATATACAAATGCATGCATATATGTATGTATGTATGTATATATATATATATATATATATATATATATATATATATATTCGGTGAGAAAGATACATGCATACTTATATATACATAGATATCGACTCACGTCTACAAGCATGTACATGTATACGCAAGTTTGTCTATTTATGAAAAGTACATGCGAACGAAGGAGGGAGAGACAAAAATATTGTCACATACTGAGGTGGGCGACTGAAAGCGTGCTTGTTATGAATATATAAGCAGAAAATATGTCAGACGTCTCCTGAGGCTGCTCATATTTTTCTCAATGAAAAAGAATTTCAAAAAGTCATAACATACATATCCTTTGTAGTAAACCAAATATAAAATTATATAAAATTCTTTGAAAACGTCTGAAATTGTACGAGATATAACATTCTGAATATTATTGGATTTTATAAAATAGTCTTTCGTTTATGACAGTTGAGTATTGTTAGTCTGTTTTGTTTTTATACACACCAGACTTTGATGGAAATTGTTTAAATTAACTTCCTTCATATTTAATTAATCCCAGATTTTGTGATTTAATTACTATACTATTAACTCAAAAACTAGAATAACAACTAATTTCCTATTAAAAATTATACAAATAAATGGAGTAAAAAATGCGTGAATATTTAATAATCGTGAAAAATAAAATAGAAAACTATCCTGATGTAGTTATGTGTTTTCTTTTTAAGTAAACGCAGTGGTGTTGATTATCAAGTAGAACAATATCTCGTTAATTTCGTCAATATTTTATTCTTCTTAATTATAACAATGAGATTTGTATTTGAACATGAATAAAAAATTAAGTTGATAATTAACTCTATACAGCAGAATCTCGTTGTTATTTGCCTGAACAATGGCCAATATGCAGCACAAATACAAGCGACAAATACATGGGCATCAACAAGCGTTATACATCCTCACACACGTACATATATGCATATGTGTGTGTGTGTTAAGATACATAGATAAGCAAATAGATAGATACATACATATACACATGAGGGGAAAACAGACAGACAAACACAAACATGTGAATCACATAAATATCACGAGAAAATAATGAAACAATGAAGAGTCAAAGAAACAAATATCATGTTGTCAGTCAAGCGAAAATATCTTTTCTGGTAAGCGTTGGAAGATAACAAGTAAAACCCAAAGACGGAAGTATTGATAACACCACACATAAAAATAAAAAAGAGCACGGAATTATACGTTTCGATAATACACGTTTTCAGAGAGAAGATAAGAAGAAAATGAACAAAAAGAAAGTAAAATAAGGGCTATTCTATCCCAGATATGACATGCAAAAATCGTGATAAGATTGGTTCCGTACTTTTGTGTTCTTATTCTTGCCACTAAAACGTTTTATAAATGGTATCATTCGAAACATCATGTTCTATTTCGCTTTCTTCAAACAGAATGATTACTTTCATTGTATATTTTTTATTTATTTATGTTACTTCGTTTCCAATTTTGAAACAGGAGTGGCTGCTGTGTGGTAAGTAGCTTGTTTACAAACCACATGGTTCCGGGTTCAGTCCCACTGCGTGGTACCTTGGGCAAGTGTCTTTTACTATAGCCTCGGGCCGACCAAAGCCTTGTGCGTGGATTTGGTAGACGGAAACTGAAAGAAATCCATCGTATATATGTATAATATATGTATGTATGTGTGTGCGTGTATGTCTGTGTGTCTGTATGTGTCCCCCTAGCATTGCTTGACAACCGATGCTGGTGTGTTTATGTCCCAGTCACTTAGCGGTTCGGCAAAAGAGACCGATAGAATAAGTACTGGGCTTACAAAAGAATAAGTCCTGGGGTCGAGTTGGTCGATTAAAGGCGGTGCTCCAGTATGGCCGCAGTCAAATGACTGAAACAAGTAAAAGAGTAAAAGATATTTATACTCACGTAACTTCTGTTTTCTCATATCATATGTAATTTTCTTCTTTGTTTTCTTTTTAAATCTTAATTTTCAATTGTATTATTATATAGTAAGCTTAAGTAGAGCATTTAAATTTTTGAACAATGTGTTGTAGTATATATATATATATATATATATATATATATATATATATATATATATATATACACTGTAGGATAGGGCCACTCCTTGAAAAGGATGGCACAATCACAGGAAATCCAATGAGGATAAGTGAAATACTAAATGAGCAATTCAAGAGTATTTTCACTCCACCCCTAGGGCATTTTCAAGTCAGCAATCCAACTGACTTCTTTACCACTGCAGATATAAAGTTGGAGGCAGCGATGATTGATTACATCAATATAAAGGAAGACGATGTAATAAAGGCTATAGATGAAATGAAAACAAACTCAGCTACTGGCCCCGATGGATTCCCAGCAATCCTTCCAAAAGTATGTAAGAGAGTCCTAGCAAGACCACTGCAGTTCCTCTTTCAGAGCTTCCTTGCAACTGGCAAACTTCCAAGAAAACTGAAGGAAGGTAAAATATGCCCTATTCATACAGGAGGTAGCAGAGCGGAGGCGAAGAACTACAGACCTATATCTCTGACCTCACACATCAGCAAGGTCATGAAACTAATCACCTTCCTTGAAGAAAATGACTTGCTGCCTGACACCCAACATGGTTTCCGACCAGGAAGAAACTGCTTAACTCAGCTCCTACAACACTATGACTGGGTGCTAAAACGACTGCTCAACCACTCAAATGTGGAAGTCATATATCTCGACTTTGCAAAGGCCTTTGATAAAGTCGATCATGGAATGCTATGTCACAAACTGCGTGATCTTGGCATAGTTGGAGAATTGGAAGAGTGGCTTCATGACTTTCTGAATGATAGAAGTCAGGTGGTAGTAGCCAATGGGGCCACTTCCATTAACACGCAAATAGTGAGTGGTGTTCCGCAGGGCACTGTTTTGGAACCACTACTGTTCATATTGGCCCTCTCAGACATACCCTCAGCCACGCAGAGAGCCACGATCACAAGTTACGCAGATGATACAAAAGTTTCACAGGCAATACAGAACCCTGAAGACACTAAGCACCTGCAATGTGAGCTGGACAAAATATACAAGTGGGCTGAAAAGAATAGCATGCAGTTCAATGCTGAAAAGTTTCAAGATTTATGCTATCATCATGCAAAACTAAATGCAATACCCAATGAATACACTGGACCTGGAGGGACTAAAATCCCAGAGGCACAATCAGTGCGAGACCTGGGTATTTACATGAGTGATGGTGCAACCCTTCATGTGCATGTTGCTAAATTGGCAATGAAATGTAGGCGGCTGACCGGATGGATTCTTAGAACCTTTAGAACAAGAGACCAGGAAACCATGATGGTCCTCTGGAGGACACTTGTCCTAAGCCACTTTGACTATTGCTCTCAGCTATGGTCACCATCCAGTGTTAAGTTAATCACAAAACGTGAGGCGATCCAACGAAGCTACACGAAGATGATAGTCTCTGTGCAGCATATAAGCTACTGGGAAAAACTCAAGAGATTAAAATTATATTCCTTAGAGCGTAGGCGAGAAAGATATGCCATAATATACATCTGGATGATCCTAGAAGGACCTGTCCCAAACTTTGGCATCGAGAGTTACACAAATGACAGACCTGGGTGCCACTGCATAGTGCCAAGGACTCCAAATTTGCCATCAAGATGTAGGACGAGATACTGTGATAGCCCGGGCTTCCGAGGCCAACAGCTCTTCAATATCCTCCCGAAGACTCTAAGAGACCTGCATGGGGTGGATGCAGATGTCTTTAAAATAAAACTGGATCTCTTCTTGTCAGGTGTCCCAGATGAACCAACTTCACGGCAGGAGGTGCAGATGAGGGCAGCTGCATCGAACTCTCTCATGCACCAAATGGCAGTTGCTAAAAAGCATTCGTGAAGTAAAATCATGTAGCAACACCAAATGGCGGTGCCCCAGCATGGCCACAGCTTGTGAGCTGAAACTAGATAAAAAAAAATAAATAAAAAAAATATATATATATGTATATATATATATATATATATATATATATATATATATATATATATATATATATATAATATATATATTGGGGGGAATAGAAGATAAACCCAAATGCAAATTTAATCAGTTCGATATCGAAGGGTTCTACATCTTGATCTCCAAAACCTTGCTTCGGAAGGCACTTGGATTTAGCAAAACGTATGTCACCATGACAAATACCGCTATAGACATAATTACGAACGCAAGGAAGTCATCACTATTTCAGGATAATTCCTAGTAGCTAAACATAAATGGCGATCAGTTATTTGACGTGGCTATGGCGGTGCTGAAATAACTGATCCTTTAGGCCTTTATATACTAGATGCCCTTAGAAAAGATATAAAAGAAGCGAACACGGACATTAATGTGAATCTTAACAGAGGAAATTTTAAGCCACAAACAAACCTAGGAAGCTTCGTACATAGACATTGGTTCCAACCACCCAGCAGGAAATAGACAAATGCTTAACAACATTAGCAGACGTGGCTTCAATTTATCCGTCGACAAAGACATTTTTGAAAAAGCCGCCCCATATTATGATGTTGCATTAGAAAGGTCCAACTTCAAGAAGAGCATCCACTACATTGAACCACATATAATTAGACCAAGATTATACAGAGGAAAATCTTATGTTTCAACCCACCTTATAGCATGAATGTAGCTACTAAAATATCTAAGAATTTCTTAAAACTAATAGACCACCACTTTTCTCATTCACACAAATACCACAAGATCTTCAACACAAATACTGTTAAAGTTCACTATATTTGGAGACGTAAACACACCAGAAATACAAACCCGAAACACAACAACTGTCTTGAGACATAACTCTTATACAAGGAAAAGAACACGAACCCCAACGGAATAGCAAAAAGCTTATATAGGAATGAGGGGCAACTCGTTCGAAGAAACATATACACATCTTACGTCATTCAGAGACAAAACCAAAAAACGTAATATATAATATGGACATGGAAAGCAGGTAGAATAAGCAACCCTCAGACAGAGTGGAAAATTATTGATAAAGCCAACAAATATAGAGGAAGAGGTACCAAATGTGAACTCCGTATTACTGAAAAATTAAACATTATGCAATCAAGAGATAACACCTTAAATATTAAGATGAAACCTGCACACACAAATGAGTATGCGTATGTGTATGTAATTGCCACGTATATATCGGCTCTTGAGGTCTATAGTAACATATGTCCTACGTACATGATATTGCTATGGGTATTATTTGCATTCGCAAAAGTGTATTAATATATGTTGAGTACATCAATGTGTCGACAACAGTAAAAGGCATGCACAAGTAATATTTTACACTCAAATATTTCAAAGAAGAACCCCTATACACGAAGGTAACCCTACCAGGTTATACCCTTTTCTAAATGTGAAAACACATGGCAAACAAACTTCACACATACAAGAGTTGTGCCCAAACCAGAACTCATCACACAAGTTCAAGAACCCCATGCCCAGAACAACTACAAAATAATGCATAATAATGGAAGGAAATAAACCACAAAAATATTTGCCCAAAAGACAAATCCAACCAAGACAAACATCCAAAGGAACGTCCTCTGCTTCATTGATTTATTGATTTATTTACGCGAATTTACGAGAAATCCCGTGAACAAAGTGAAACTCTTTTCTTTAATGGAGGCAATATTTCAAGTAAAATTTTTTTTTTATGTACTTTACCAGATGTAATAACTTGTCATGTAATTTTCCAGGTTTATAAATATTATTTCTCTTACTCGTATTTTCCCATGTAATCATATATCAGTAAAAATTTATAGAAGCAATTGAAGTAAAAACAATTTATCCCCTGTCTGGGGGTTCAAGACGATGTCTGGAGATTTTTCGTTCAAGTCTTCTTTAAATATAGTTTGGTACTGAGTTGAAAGAGATAGAGAGTGAGAGAAAGTGTGCCTATTGTCTAAAAGAAATCCTTGTGTATTCCGGCCAAGGGAGTGGCTAAATAGCATTTATTGAATGGCGTTTTATGTTCACCAGTGTGTGTGTGTACGTGTATTATGTTGAATGTCCTTTCAATATGTTTGCAAAGTGACCAGCTGTGAGTTGTGTATGTTTGAAGAAAGAATAAGGATTATGCTTTAGGTTAGATGTATTCCTTTAAGTGTCTCCACCTGTGTGTATATGTGTGGTCACCAGCTGTGTGTATGTTTGTCTGTTCGTGTGTGTATGCGAGTGAATGTGTCTGTTTGTTCGTATGTGTGAGTGTTTTCTTTTGTGTGTGTTTGTGTGCTCGTATAGAATTGTGTGTGATTGTGTTTTTGTGATGTTTGCTTTTGTATGTGTGTCTGTTAGTGTATATGTTTGAGTGTGTGTGTGTGTGTGTGTGTCTTTGTGGTGATATTTTCTCTTTTTTTGTGCATTGTGTGTGTTTGTGTGCTGGCATGTATAAATACTGGAAAAAAAATATATATATGTCTGTGTGTGGATATATGCGTGTATATATAATATACATACACACACAAATATATATATGTATATACATACATATATATATATATATATATATATATATATATATATATATATATATATATATATATATATATATCCTATGTACCTACATTTCGTACGACATAATTCCTAAATATAAATATTGAGAATATTTTTACACCTGAAATTCTCTGGTAATAATTTCATATAAATATCGGACGATGCATACATATACACACATATATATTGACCATCGATGCATAAAACATCTAGCTTTGATGATCGATATTTGATTAGAGCGTAGTTATATTTAATTAAAATATCTGTTTGCAATGGTCTCTTTCTCTACTTCCGCTTAAAATAAAATTCAAGGGAATGCCTAAATTCACTAGCAGCTTAAACTCAAATATTTATCCATAATATTTGAACCGAGTTATTTGTTGGTACCGTTTTATTAGGTAATGATCCATATCACTTTAATATGTCTGGAAGTGTTTCAAACGTCTTTGCAATTAAACATACATAAATGTGTAGTGTATGTGTGTAAGTAGAGAGAGAGATTGAGAGAGTGAGAGAAACAGAGGAAGATCTGGATAGATCGATATATAGAGAGGCAGAAAGATAGATTCATATATATATACATACACACAGACACATATATAGTCCAGTTATATATATCGAGAAAGAAAGCGAAATATATATATATATGAGTATGTTTTTTATGCCTATCTCTCTCTCTCTCTCTCTCTCTCTCTCTCTATATATATATATATATATATATATATATATATATATATATATATATATATATGTATATATATATATATTATTTATACATATATATATATATACATATCTATCTATCTATCTAGCTATCTATATATATATATATATTATATATATATATATATATATATATGCATTTGTGAGTGTGTGCGTGTTTGTGCTTGTGTGTGTGTGTGCATGCGCGTCTAAGCCCCTGCGTAAATATTTATATGAATGTTCAATTACATCTATATACCTACAAATATATGGAACAGTATTGGGTTTCCTATTGGGTTTCCTATTAATAATTCATATTAACCCATAAATTTACTTTGTCGCGGAGACGCATTTTATATTTTCTGTTTTCTAATATAACCGGGGTTTAACTGTTTTATGTCACTTCACAAACTTCATTGATGTAGTTGCTGTCATGTTGGTTTCCATTGTTTAAGGTTCTGTTGCTAATCATATTGTGTCTCTCTACATTGTTCTCATTTTGTGTCCCTCGATGTGTTGCAGCCTCGCCATCAGTAGCTCGATCCTGATGCATGGGGCCTTGTCAATTTGTAGTGTCTTAAGATGTGCTGAAGAAACCACCATAGAATTTCTTTGCCTGTATGTTAACGGTAATTTAAATATTCCAGCTTTATCACACTCAGTCTTGTTGATTCGGTCTGAAGTTTACGTTAAGAGTACATGTGTTCGTGGAATAGTCAGCTGTTTGCTGTCTTAATCTATACCCTTGTAATTCAATTCATCGAACAGTAATTTCATCATCGTTTTCTGATGATGTGCAAAACGATATAAAATGTAAATTTGAAGGCAAATATCTACTGGGATGTAACATTTATGATTAAGTAGGACATGTGTAGACTCGATGACGTTTTGTGATATCACTGTTTTATAACAGCCGATAAATGTATTAGTTGTTTGGCTGGATAATTTCTCCATTAACGCTTTCGATCGTATTGTGAGATAGACTGAGAAATGGAATGAGAGGGAGAGAAAAAGAGAGAAAGAGACGGAGTTAACATAATAGGTACAGATTGATTGTTTTATAACATTCAGAAAAAATATATATACGTTTTTAAATGAAATTTTGCAGCGATAGATTTTCGACGAGGTATATCCCTCTTATAGTACTAATATTTAGGTGAAATTATCACATGTTTATTGCAAATATACAAATGAGTAATTTCTTTTATTCAATTATATTTTTAGGCAATACATTTTCTCTAAACCTATAGTGTACGTTTTGTTCACGGGTATTTGGAGTAGTGGTTAAGATCGCTGGCTACTTATTATTATTGTTATTATTAATATTATTATTTTTTTTTTAGTTATTATTATTATTATTCAGGTCACTGTCTGGAATCGAACTGGGAATCTTGGGGTTAGTAGCCCGCGCTATTAACCACTACACCATATGCCCATCGAAAAATACAATAGGAATGAGAACCCAGGTTCGAAATTTCCCCAAGTCACCTGATGAAGCCTAGAGGGTATAAGAGCCGAAACGTTGTTTTAACAACAAATAAACAAGATGAGGACAAATATACGTTAAATGCAAATAATATAAATAATGGACATAATTCCTCATCTATTAAATATCGATCGAAATTGAAGTAGTGTTTACATTTCGAGTATGGGAGATTGGAATTTACTTCGCAATATGCAAATGATGGCCGTCTAATATGCCAACTGATTACCTACAAATTAATATCGACATATTTTTTTATGTCCTTGGATGAAATTCCGCCGACATTGACTTTGCCGTACATCCTTTTCTAGTTGATAAAATAAGCGCCAATTGAGCATTGGAGTTAATAGAAGACAGGTAGCCTCGAAACAACTGGTCTTGCGCCAAAATTTGAAACCAATTTCAATAATTAACTGACGTAGTGGATCGTGGCATCAGATCATTTGAGAATTTTGACAGCTGGAAAACGATATTTGTGTATTTATTGATTGAAATCAATCGTCTGTAAATCAATATCATTTGAAGTTACACGTTTAAACGGGAAACCACAATCCTTTTTCATAAACTGTGTGTGGTTGAAGACACATGTCTGATACTCCACAGAAATCTGGCGCCGGAAATACGGTATAACGAAATAAAAAAAATAAAAACTCAAGCATCAACTGCTACACTTCAGGTTTCAAGCTGACAGCAATCTAGCGCCCTCTAGTATATTATTGATTTGCTCTAAATTCGAAAAAAAAAACGACTTCTCTAGAATTATATGTCAAAATCAATTCTGTTCAAGAGAAACTATTCTTCATTTCTTTTTTTATACTTTTATAAAATAGGCCGTGTAACCTAGGTGTATTAACTGGAGCATTTACAGAGCTTTGTTATATCTTTATGTAAAACTATAGAAACAAAGATAAATACTTCTATATATCACATAATCCTCATATAGTGTTCCTGTGTTTGAATATTGGAAGATTGACTGCGTTTGATCTGTGGTAATTATCTTATTTCGCATTTAAATATTAATATTTTCTGTGTGTATGTGTGTGCGTGCGTGTGTGTATGTGTGTGTGTGTGTGTGTGTGTGCGTGTGTGTGCCTGTATGCTGGTGCTCCAGCATGACCGCAACCACATGAATGAAATGAATAAAAGAATAAAATATGTATGAGTGTGTATGTGTATGTATATGTGTATACATGTTGTTGTTTGTTCCTTCTCGAGCCACGCCTAGCTCATTAGGGCCGGTTTCCCGGTTTCCTTGGCGTATAGGTTCCCCACCTGCACGGGACGCTGGTCCGTCGCAGGTGAGCTGCAAGATGCAGGAGGAAAGATTGAGGGAAAGTTGTGGCGAAAGAGTCAGCAGAAGTTTGCCTTTACCTTCCGCCGGAGACGCGTGACGCAGAGGTGTTGCGCTCATAAACACACACACGCCCGGTCTGAGATTCGACCCCGCGATCCCTCGACCACGAGTCCGCTGCTCTAATAACTAGGCAATGTGCCTCCAGATGTGTATACATGTGTACAGGGCGTCCCGAAATTAAGGCAGCCGAAGTTTCGGGCTTTAATAACTATCAATAATTGCGATAAAATGTGAAAATTACATAGTATAAAAACTTTTTTTTCAGACTAAATAGATTCAGATTTATATATCAGATAATGGCAATAGGCCGAAATACAATCATAACCCTTCACAAACGAGGCGAAAATAATACAGCTATAGTAAAAAAGCTTGCAATTAACCGAACGACAGTTTGGAAAATTGTTAACAAATTTCAAGAGACTGATTCCAACGTAAAAGAAGTGGGCGTATCACTCTGCTTATCGAAATTACCAGAGAAAACATAGAATGAAGTCACGTCATCCCGTCATAAAACTGGCTGCCACTGCAAAAATAGGCCGAACATTGCTGTATTGAGTGGAGAAAGAGCGCGCAAGCTTGTAAATCCATGTCACTGAAGAGGAATTGTCTTATCCTCCGTCAGATTGCTGAAGTCACGCTGCCCAACCTATTGTTCACTGATGAAAACACATTTGACATCATCAAAAAAGCAGTAAACCAACAAAATGACCGAATTTTGAGTGTATCTGGCTCCGTAGAGTGGAGATTGGTACATCGAGGTCGAAATCCACATTCAGTTATAGTTTGGGTGGCTTTGACAGCAACTGGAATTTCTCCCCTCATTTTTGTGTTCTCAAGTGTTACAGTTAACACCCAGTTATGCATTAACGAGATTCTAGACGCTGAACTGTTTGCATGCGCAAATGAGCACTTTCAAGGCGCATTTTGGGGCCTTTAGCAGGACTCGGCACTATGTCACAACATCAAGCAGACACAACAATGGATAAAGAAATACATTTAATCGTTCAAAGGCAAGGATGCATGGTCCTGAAGAAACCCCGATCTCAAACTGTTGGATTTTTTTTTGTCCATTTTGCAGACGGAAGACTCGAGCACTCATCATGCTTCGGGTGACGCTCTTAAGGCAAAACTGCAGCGCCAGGAATGGGCTGCGTGCGTGCAGCGTGTGAATCATTCGCACCTAGACAAAAGGATATGATTGTGTCAAAATTGTGTTTCATTTGTCATTGAATTGAAACGTTCTGCCCCGCTAATTTAACATATATTTGCTCTGGCAAAATTGAAATAAGTTGGTGGCCTTCAATTTTGGGACATCCTGTATCTGTCGAAGTAATGTAAACTAAATTTAATTTAAATAAACGTCTGTTAAAACTATTATTTCCAACAACTACTAGCCAGTATTTACCTTCTTCAAATTCTACATATGGCTGATATCGAATAAAACGAAGTAAATATAATTTTAAATGATGGAGGTAAACTAATTTAATTTCAATACGACAGGATTAAATTGTTCTCTTTCTTGCTTCGCTTGTATATTATATTCCTTGTTGCAAATTTCCTTTCTTTATACTGCAGAACCGTATTATTATCAATTTATGGATTATATAACTGAAGACATTAACGTTAATTATTTCTCTGTGTGGAGGAAAGTATGGTAATTTTTAATCTGTTACGTCTATTAGGTTAGTACTTTTATTTAATGAATTTCATTGACTTTTAAAATCTGTTTGGTCATTACTTTCTTTACTTTATAAACTAGATTTACACCAAATTCTAACTTAGGCTCCTCTGACATATATATTCTATCATGTACATCTTGCGAGTCCCGTTCTATTTGAAATGCACATTTGCGTTTTCTTGGCCTGAATGAATACACTTACGCATTATTTATTTTCATTGATGGCCGTGTGTAAGAAGTTTTGCTAGACCCAATCTAAACTTCTAATATGAGTGTGTTAATGTTACCAATTCCCTTTCTTCCCTGAAGGGCAGGTTAGTTCCTATAGAATTAACCCATCGTCCTTCAGTTTTTTCTCCTATCTTAATGCCTCTGCGTAATATAAACTTAACGTTGCAATCCCTAATTTTCCACCTAAATTCTAAGAGCATGTGTCTGTGTCCGCGTATCCACGTATATGTGCGTATGTGCATATCCACGTGCATGCAGTCTGTTCTCATCCATTGACATAAATTATGTACTAACTGGAAACCTTTATGGACATGATAATCACATAGAATTATTGTAACAACACCGCCTACCTTAGAATGAAGGAATGTCCAATGCTGTAGTTGACACATATCCATTGGAAACTAACTGCTTCTCTTTCAGTATAGTGATCTTTATTATAACCACACCCTGCTTGATGATATAACATAATGACTGTTTAGCATACGAAATCAATTGGTTTAGAGCTTAATATACACTGTTACATTTGCTAAATGAATCTAATTGCATATTCACTTTTAACTTCCACATGAACATAATGAATCTGATTAGCATGCGCAGTTAACGAATTTATTTGTTTACTAGCTCAATAAGTGTTTTCACCATACTGAAATGAGTCAAACGGTATATTTATTTATCCTTTCGTTTGAAATTTCATACACTACAATAATACCAATAACAGTCCATTATCTAAAAGGAGCGTTACTTCAAGGCGTAGCAGTTTATAAAAGCACATTATTGTTAAGTATACTCGCACGCTATTACATTCAAAATTGTACGATACACTGAAACATATACAGTAACATAAAAAACATGCATTCACCTCGTATTAATTAGTACAACTAAGGCACCTTGAACGCACCAAGTACTCCTTGGATTTGTAAAGTGCCACATTACAGTGTACTATCCTTTTATCTTCGCCTTAAGCAATGATCTTAACGGTTTGTTTGCCTAGAGCTTTTGATATATACTGTCTTTTCAAAGCACGCAATGTTTTGCTTTTAATTTGTTTTGATCTGCAGCACACACACGTGTATTCACACTCAGGAAAACTGACACGAACATATATTAAAACCACAACTGCATCACCCAGATGAGTTTGATTTGGAAATAAGAAATTTATACTCGCTAGTTTACATTTCGTCATTTATAAAGCCACCTGTAGTTATGGATATACTCTCAATTTACTTATATTCGGCTCATTGGTACACTAGTGATGAGAATGATGTGACTGTAAGAAAGTAAAAGGGCTCCCACTGTAATTAATTTACGTATATTTTCGGAT
>NC_043006.1:8643008-8648008 GCF_006345805.1 Octopus sinensis | reverse complement strand
AAGTTCTTCCTGCGGCTGCTTGGGTTGGGTCAAAAGCAATTTTGACCCTGTGGACCCAATCAGCCAATCTGGTTCTTCCAGGTTTTTTGAAAATGGCCGGGTGCAGGTACCCGGTGATGCTTGAGGGTCGACCCCATAAGTGTCATCGGTGCTTGGAGTCCGGCCACATAAAGAAGAACTGTCCCCGGGAACAAAATAGGATCCCGGAACAGTTAAGTAAAACCCCTCTAGAAGAGGGAATGATAACGGCCGAGAAAGAAGAGGACTCCTTAAATAGAGGCCGAAAGAGGAAGGTGAGCAACAATGGGTGCTCACCAAAGGATAATAGGGATGAGGAGAGGAAGGCGAATCTTCCGGCCACGGAGGAGACGCACCCTCCCTCAGTTGAAAAGGGAAAAAAAAAGAAAAAGAGGAAGAAAAACGGGACATTGCCGGCTGTCAGTGACATAGCACCGGAATATCCCGGAACTACGTCGGTTGGGGTTGTGCCACCGACAAGAGAAGGAATACCGTTGGCGTGAACTGTGCCGCCAACGAAAGAACTGAACGTATTGGTCCTCTTCTATAGAGGAGGTGAAATTGAAAAGGTGATGGAAGCACCACAAGGGAGCACCTTTAGCCTTCACACAGGACCCCGAATGGCCTCCGCAGGTAGCTGTGGAGGCCGTGGAGTTCGACGTGACGCTTGGGCTAAAGGAGCTCAATGAAGATTATAACTTGGTCCCGGGCGACACAAACTCGGAACTTGATTACGTTCTGAGGGAGGCGTGGTTGATGGTGGAGGGCGCGGGCACAAGCTATTTCGAGGACGATATGTAATTATTGAACTGTTATTATTAGTAATGGACTGATAAGTCCAAAAATTGAAAAATTGTAAGAGGATTAATACCTCGTTTTGTGTTTATTTTTATTAATAATGGACTGCTAAGTCCAAAAATTGGAAAAATTGTAAGAGGTTTAATACCTCGTTTTGTGTTTATCTTTAAAAAGAACAATGTTTTAGAGAAACGAAAGTCGGCGGGCGCTTTTTGTCTTCTCCCATCCTTATCATCTTTCTTTCATTATCATTCACTTCATTAATGTCCTCGTCCAGCCCGCAAAGCTAATTTATTCTGTGTACTGCCTTTATGGCAAATGTTTTGAAGTAAAGTAGCTTGCTAACCAGCCGCATGGTTCTGGGTTCAGTCCCACTTCGTGGCATCTTGGGCAAGTGTCTTCTGCTATAGCCCCGGGCCGACCAATGCCTTGTGAGTGGATTTGGTAGACGGAAACTGAAAGAAGCCTGTAGTATATATGTATATATATATATATGTATGTGTATGTATATGTTTGTGTGTCTGTGTTTGTCCCTCTAGCTTTGCTTGACAACCGATGCTGGTGTGTTTACGTCCCCGTCACTTAGCGGTTCGGCAAAAGAGACCGATAGAATAAATACTGGGCTTACAAAGAATAAGTCCCGGGGTCGATTTGCCCGATTAAAGGCGGTGCTCCAGCATGGCCGCAGTCAAATGACTGAAACAAGTAAAAGAGTAAAGAAAAGAGAGAGTATATGCGTTTTAATGTATTCATAAGGTCACTACGTTATAGAGCCTCTTACATAGAACTTGTAACGTGCACGTAATCGCTATAATGATTAAAACATGATTTCTTTATGGATGAAATTTAGTATTTTCACTCCGTTCTGCTTCAACCCAAGGATATCGTGTATAACCGAGGGATATTTTTCACACATGATATAGACTAGAAGCACATTTTAGTGGAGTCTTAATCTAATTTTTCCTTACAACGCAAAATACAGAAACGTATTTCCTGTTGGTTGCAAATGAATTAACTTTTCTTGTATCATGAATTATAATAACTGAAGAATATACAAAAATGAATGTTTTCCTTTTATCTGATTAATATAAATCAAATTTATATCCTTTATTTAGTAATTTCTTTGCAGCCACGCTCTCATATGTCACCATATTCACATTATATCGTGTGTCAACGTTTCTGATATGCTGCCATCATAAGCAAACATTTTAGATATCATGTCATGTTATGTCATCCTTATTATGAACAGCATTACCATATATATTAACGACACTATAGTATCTAACATACAACACTTTTAATGCAAATATATTTCAAACATTTGCTCAGCACGTTTCTGATTTTTATAGAAATAATGAAACAGTCCATCTCCCAGACAATATTTGATATTTGAAGTTGTTTGTGCATAACCAACTCGAGACAATAGAGTCAATGCATTTTTAAGTAAACTTGTGATCCCTGATGCATAGGAGGTAATACAGTGTGTAGGCTGTTGCTATCAATATATGTTCAGTATATTAATGTTGGCTTCTTTCGTATAGTTATAACGTGAAATATTATGCAACTTTCATCGTATATTCGGAGTACGCTGGTATCCATCAATAAGAATAAGAATAGTCATTAATTTGAAGCACAAATTAGACATTTATTAGGTAACTTCAATTACTCTATATGATCCTTCTAACTACTTAAAGTATCAGGTT
The DNA here is from genome assembly GCF_006345805.1 of Octopus sinensis. NCBI lineage: Eukaryota > Metazoa > Mollusca > Cephalopoda > Octopoda > Octopodidae > Octopus > Octopus sinensis. The sequence continues at coordinate 8,645,489 of NC_043006.1, read as the reverse complement.
AATCGGCCTCGAACTGTATACTGTCGTGTTAAAAGGCGGCGAGCTGGCAGAAACGTTAGCACGCCGGGCGAAATGCGTAGCCGTATTTCGTCTGCCGTTACGTTGTGAGTTCAAATTCCGCCGAAGTCGACTTTCCTTTCATCCATTCGGGGTCGATAAATTAAGTACCATTTACACACTGGGGGCGATGTAATCGACTTAATCCGTTTGTCTGTCCTTGTTTTTCCCCTCTATGTTTAACCCCTTGTAGGCAATAAAGAGATATATACTGCCGTGTTAAAACAAAATGAACATATTTGATTATCTGATCCTAGCTGTACAAATATACAAGAACAATGAGACTGGAACTTCTGTATGAGTAACGTACAATGTATAAAATAGGCTAAGAAACAGCAGCTTCGATACATCCGTTTCCTGTTTTCTTCAACAAAGCCATGAGCATGGTGTTTGTGTTTACTCATTTCCTCTAATTATTTGACGTGAGGTTTTCGATCGGACATTATATATCAATGTTAAACCTTGGCATGTATGCACACATACATATATTTATGGATGGAAGCACTCCGTCGGTTACGATGACGAGGGTTCCGGTTGATCCGAATAAACGGAACAGCTTGCTCGTGAAATTAACGTGTAAGTGGCTGAGCACTCCACAGACACGTGTACCCTTAACGTAGTTCTCGGGGATATTCAGCGTGACACAGAGAGTGACAAGGCCGGCCCTTTGAAATACAGGTACAACAGAAACAGGAAGTAAGAGTGAGAGAAAGTTGTGGTGAAAGAGTACAGCAGGGATCACCACCATCCCCTGCCGGAGCCTCGTGGGGCTTTTAGGTGTTTTCGCTCAATAAACACTCACAACGCCCGGTCTGGGAATCGAAACCGCGATCCTATGACCGCGAGTCCGCTGCTCTAACCACTGGGCCATTGCGCCTCCACACATATATTTATATACGCATGTATACAAACACTCAAGTGAGCGTGTATGAGCATACATGAATGCTTATATGAATATGTAAATATTACTATAGAATGGGAAGAGCAACAGAGAAATAGAAACAGATAAGGCTATATACGTGTATGTAACTGTATCGATTTCTATAAGCCTGGATGTATTTGCTCTAGTAATATTTTTTAATTTGTTACCTCAAAAATACATGAAGAGACAAGGTAAAGGAGACACGTGTACAAATACGCTAACTTACTTGATGTTTTATGCTTGTGATTCGAATTTTAGCACAAGGCCAACAATTCGAGGGAGATAATTAGTCAATTGCATTGAAACCAATTCTCAAATGATACTTATTTGATCGACCCCCAAAAGGATGAAAGGCAAAATTGACCTTGATGGAATTTGAACTAAGAACTTAAAGGAGGACGAAATCCTGCTAAGCCTTTTCGCCGGCGTGCTTAAAATTCTGTCAGCACGCTGCCTTTGTATGTGATATCATTACTACCAATAAATTAAAACTGATCCCTGTATACGACGTATCAAATATCTGAAAGTTGATATCGCTTTGTGCTTTCCATTATTGACTCGCGTAGGCAGATCTTTTGACAAAATAATGATATTCATATTTCCCAGTTCCTTTTCACAGAAAGTTAGATGTCCAGCTATGGCTTATATTTTGTTCATCGTATATATATCAGAAAGTCATTAATGCTTTCCCTCTTCATTCTCCCTGCTCCCTAAACATAATGCTTTATAATGACATTTTGCTGCCATTTTTATTCTGGAAAAAAGTACACCTTACATAGATATGAACCTCGCTATCCACGTATTACAGCTTCAACATCCTTGCTGTAATGATAGTAGACGTTAAAATGCATAAATGTATAAAAGCTATAATGATCACTAGCGGATACAATTTCAACAGATTCACCAAGGTACGGTAAAACATGAATTTTATAGACGTTCACAATGTGAAGAACTGCATACAATAAGACAAATGTTCTCGAATGATATTGATTTATAACGTTTATTCGCAACATGAAACATTTTCAAACACAACTAAAAGTATATTTCCATTTGAGGTTATATATAACCGTTTGCTATATTTCTGTCTAACATCGGGTATGAGTTAAGTTCACATACGAAAGTGGTTTACTTAAAACATTTGACAAGTGATTGGTTAGAATAACAATGCACCATAGATAGGATGAGTGCGACACATATTCGTCTCCAAATGTCATCTTAAAGGATTACCATATTCTTTTACTCTAAACATTATGGAATCGTCAATAAGAACCAAATCATGAATCCAAATGAGCACCCTCATAGTAGCTGTTTTATTTCAACTAATGTTTTGTATTCTGATGTCATTATAAAATATATTATATTTGGTAACTAAAGACAACCCACTGGGCAACAATCGATTTATAGCTTGCATGAATAATTTAACACCTAATGCTAGGATGTAGAATGCTAAACAATGGTAGAAAAAGATGGGGCATTTTCATGTGTAGCCGAAAATTCTCATA